>NC_080423.1:100368955-100570432 GCF_029873635.1 Malania oleifera
TTATCTGCATTCTTGACAATATTAGAAGCATCAATAGACTTGATGAATGCTTATCCCCTTGGAGAGTTCTCTAAGAAATTTATTATGTCTTTATTAGCAACCCAATCTCTCCAACCATAAGACATAATCGAGTATCCATATTTTGCCCATTCCTCCTTATGTACCTTCATCAACTTTTTCATTCGACTAACATCCTGCATTAGGAAAGGTACTCTCATGATAGCTAAGTGGCTTTATTCCAGGACCATATTGCCGAATCGATTCAAGTGCCACTGCAAAGCTGTCCAAATGCACAACATTAAATGGTATTACAACATCATACATCTACCTAGCGAAATATGCTATTGCCTTTTGTCTTAGTTCTTTCTTGCACACCTTATTTATTGATGTTTGCTTCATCTTCCCTTCTTTCCTAGCTTGAATTGCTTTCTTTGGATCAGGAGTAAAAAGGCAAGTCTAGAGGCCCCTTCTATTTTGGTTTCTTCAAGGTGGATTGGTATGAACTTCGACTTCGACTTCCACTACTAAGCACTCTTTTGCCACGAGAGTCAATTTCTTGAACTTCATCCTTTTCATCTTCACCATAACAATCTATGTCATCAAAGTCAGGCAATAAATCATTCCTCCTCCTCTATATCTTTCTTCAACATATACTCCCTAATTCCTCCTTCTCTATATCTTTCTTCAACATATACTCCCTAATCTCCTCACGTACATGAGCAAGGAACTAAGAGCATTCTTTTACATTTTGAAATCCTCCGACAATATATTGTTTTGCTCGAAATATTCCTCCCTTTGTGACTTTGCCACAAAAATTGCAAGTCAAATTATTTCTATTTTTTTTATCATCCAAATGTGTATACTTCCATGCAGGATCTTTCTTTGCAGAGGTAGAGTTTCCACTTCCAAAATCCACTTAAGATTTAAGACCTGTTATCCTAAATACCAAAGCAATATAATATATTTCAGAAAAATGTATAGTTTGTTTACTGCATTTCCAAACAAATTACAAAACAGAAGCTAATTTCAGTAAAAAAAATGTTATATAGTAGTTATAAACTTGCATTAACCTACTTAATTAATTACATATAATATTATAAGCAGCAGCAGCGGCAGGCAGCAGGCAGCAGAAGAACTGAAGAAGAAGAAGAACTGAATAAGAAGAAGAAGAACTGAAGAAGAAGATGAAGAACTGAAAAAGTAGAAGAAGAAGAAGAAGAAGAAAATGACTTACTAGTTTGAACTTCGAAGCAGATGAATTGACGACTCGCAAAGGCTCGAAGACGAACTCACGAAGCCCCTGCTGGTTCAAAGGCTCGAAGACGAACTCACGAAGAGCTCTTGCTGGTGTTGTGCTGCTTCGAAGGGTTGAAGAAGAAGGGTTCCGTTTGGTTTCGTGCTGGTTCGAAGGGTTGAAGAATAATCTTGTTGGTTTGAGTCAAAGGCTCGAAGATGAAGGGCTAGGGCAGTAGGGCTGGTTCGAGTCGAAGGTTGGATTGCTGGAAGAGGACTAGGGCTCGTTCTAGCTACATTTTCTTTATTAGTTGGATAATAGCTTCAAAAATTTGAAGGCGCAACTCATTGTGCCTGGCGCATCAGTGTGTCTCAATGCGCCTTCCTATGCCTCTTAAAGGTCGCCTCGCTTGAATAGTAATGAGGCGCTAGCCTCGTTGCCCCACTGCGCCTCGCGCCTAGGAGGCACACTTTTGACTACTATGATATAGAGGCGAGAAAAGATGCAAAAAGAAACTGTTAGTGAAGCTAAACATAGATCATTTAATAATTTTTATGATAGATTAGATACAAAATTAGGGGAAAGAGATGTATTTAAACTTGCTAGAGTTAGAGAAAGAAAGAGTAAGGACTTAGGTAATGTAAAATGTATAAAAAGTCAGGATGATATTGCCTTAGTTAAGGAAGAAGACATAAAAGAAAGATGGTGAAGTTACTTTAGTAAGCTATTTAATGAAAACCAAATAGTAAGCTTAAACTTAGAATTGGCAAATGAGGAACAAACTAAAATATGAGATTTATTCGAAAAATTAAGGTTAACGAAGTTAAATTTGCACTAAAAAAGATGAAAAATGGAAAAGCTATAGGACCGCATAACATCCCAATTGAAGTTTGGAAATGCTTAGGTGATAATGAAATTATATGGTTAGCTAATTTATTCAACACAATTATAAAAACTAAGAAAATGGTAGATGAATGGAGGAAAAAAGAACTTTAATACCTATATAAAAAAACAAAGGAGATATTCAAAATTGTAATAATTATTATGGAATTAAACTTATGAGTTATACGATGAAACTGTGGGAAAGGATAGTTGAACAAAGATTAAGGTGAGAAACAAAGGTCTCAGAGAATCAATTTGGTTTTATGCTTGGGAGATCTACTATAGAAGCTATATATTTGTTAAGAAGATTAATAGAAAAGTTTAGGGAAAAAAAAGGGACTTGCATGTGGTATTTATCGACTTAGAGCAAACATATGATAGGGTACCTAGGGAAGTTATATGGTGGGTTTTAGTAAAAAAAAGGTGTATGTAGTAGGTATACTGATGTCATTAAGTATTGAATAGTGTAAGGATTATAGATGGAGAGACTAGAGAATCTCCTATCACCATAGGTGTACATCAAGGATCTGCTTTGAGCCCTTATCTTTTTGCTTTAGTGATGGATCAACTGACTAAGAGTATCCAAAAGTAGGTTTCATGGTGTATGCTGCTTGCAGATGATATTGTATTGGTTGACGAAGCTAAGGGAAAAGTAGAGGCTATGTTAGAATTATGGAGAGAAGTTTTGGAATTTAGAGACTTTTGGATAAGTAGAAATTTGATAGAATATATGAAATGTAATTTCAGTAATAATAGGAGGAATATTGGAGACAAAGTTAAACTTGATGATGAAGAAATAAATAGAACTTGTAGATTTCGATACCTTGGATCTATTATGTAGGCTGAAGGAGAAATTGAAGAGGATGTAATGCATAGAGTGAAAGCAGGTTGGGTAAAATGGAGAAGTGCTTCAAGTGTTCTTCGTGATCGTAGAATACCTTTAAAAATAAAGGGGATGTTTTATACAACAATTATAAGACCAACTATGCTATATGGATTAAAATGTTTGGTGACGAAGAAATAGAATATCCAAAAAGTAAAAGTTGTTGAGATGAGAATGCTTAGATGAATGAGTGATATAACACCGAAAGATAAATTAAGAAATGAACATATTCACGGTAAGTTAGGTGTAGCTCCTATAGAAGATAAGATAGGGATGATTCAGATGGTTTGGGCATTTACAACATAGGGCACGTAGTGTGCCAGTGAGGAAGAGTGAGTTAGTTATTGTGAGGGGCAGTAGAAGGGGTAGGGGTAGACTTTAAATTACTTGGAATGAGATAGTGGGTAAGGATTTAATACCCCTGAATTTGTCAAAAGAAATGGTTCATGATCGCAACATCATATAGATTGGCGGAAAATGATTCATATAGCCGACCCCACCTAGTGGGACTTAAGGTTTGGTTTTGTTGTTGTTTTGGTAGTGATGAAGTTGCTTTGTCCTCTCTCTCTCTCTTGGCATTGTTCTTTTGCTTGGAGTTTGTGGAATTGGCTTTTTGCTGAATTTTATGCCCTAGATTGTTTATTTTATTTATTTTATGAATCATTAAAAAAAAATTCATAGTGATTATCTCATTTTCCTAATTTGAGAATTTTTGGAAAATTTTACTTTATTGTAGGAAAAACTAGCTTTTCTCAACCCAAGGGGTAAAAACCTTTTTTTTCTTCTGGGCTTGCTAATGCACACAGTATGTTGATTAGATGATATTGTGAATTGTAAACCAAGTATGATGTGGACCCGTATGCATATGAAAGAGTTTTGTTATGGAAGCTGATTCACAAGGTGAATCTGTGTAGCTGTACTGGAGAGCTATAGGGCTGTAGGGGTTTATGATAAGTAAATGAAGTTGACTTCATGTATTTATAAAATACTTGCTACCGTTTTGACTGGGCACGGGTCACTTTATTTATTTGTAAAATACTGGTGGGCTGTTTTTGCAGGGTCAGGCATAGCTAGTACCTCTGCTCAGGGCTCAGGTGGTGGTGGTGCAGCAGATGACAATTTGAGCCAACATCAAGCCAGACTCCAAGCTGCTGCTGCAGCTGCCTCAATATACGAGAAATCTTATGTTTATCCTTATGCAAGTACACTAGCATGGTAAGTATCCTCTTCCTTGTTTTTCAGTTTTGTTGGCAAACTCCCTTGTTAATTGTCCAACTTTTTGCATTGTGGTTCTCCAGTAGCTTTGAGAGTATTTTGGGGGTAAAAGGCTAGATGACAAAAAGGAAATATCTTAAAACCTATCACTCAATCAGAAAAATAGAGGTAAATGACCGTAGAAAGAGACGTAGAGAGTTAAGGTGCAATGAAAGAGAGAACAGCTGCAGAGATTCATGAATGTTTTATGTGCAATGAAAATTCCAGATTCAATACAGACCATGGTTTTAAAATCTTAACTGGTGACTAACCTGGTGAAGCCACAAGGAGGGCAGGGTGGATTTACATTGGGACGATTGTGGGATATAGCCCCTACTTAATTTATAAAAAATCAATTAAAATATATATGTAATGAACAGTTGTATTTGGCACCCACTCAACATGGGGTTGAAGTTCAAATAAACAAAATTAGGGGGGCTAATTCAATTTCTTTTAAAATTTTTTTATTTAGGGACTAATTCAAATGAACAAGATGAGTTTCCTATAATGTTTAAAAAAATGTCAGAAAATATTTTAGAACATTGACCTTGTGTTTGGGAGATGTATCAGATTTGGATATTTGTGGATTTGAACAAGATATAATTCAAAATTGTATTGACTTTTGTGACTTTTGTCTAAATCTATAGACAAATCCAAATACAAGGCCCAAAATTCATGCTTCCAAAAGCAACACGAGTTATTTATTATGAGTTTTAACTTGAGGTAAATCCCCTAAATTGTCTAATCACTTACATTGAGAATGAGAGAGATTTTCAATTGAACATTGCAAATAAGTTGATTATGGAGCGCCCAAAACATGAAAATTCTTTGAGGATAATTGTAAGATTTATCTTTTTTCAAAATGAATGTAGTGAAAAACGTAGCTTTTTTTCAATGTTATGTCTAAAATGAATAATATAATAGTTCATTATTATGAGTGAATAATTTTAAAATTTTAAATTTTATAAAATATATAAATAAAAAAAATTAAAATGTGTTATACATGAGAGCCTCAGCCCCTACTGACTGTAGAGTCCTGGATCCGCCACTGCAGGGTGGTCAGACTGTCAGTGGGGCAAACCAGTGATGTTGGCATAAAATTATGGTATATATTATATATGTGTGTATTACAATATTATGCACTGATTCCATATAAATATTACAAAGATACTGATTAAAATTGCCGAAATTATCCAATTAAAGCCAAATAAAAAATCACTAGCAACAATCTAAATCAAATTTGTATCGCTTTTCTAATTTTTCTAAAATATTTATTATTAATTATTGTTATTGTTATTTTGGAAAAACAATAATAGACAAAATATAATTTGAATCTGCTGTGCTGGTGTCTTGGTGCGTGCACGCGCGCGTGTGTGTATGTGTGTTTCTTGTTATTTACATTTATATTTAGCTCACGCATAAGAAAAAAGCTGTGAGTGGTGTAGTAAGCCATTGTCATATTCTCCATTGCGATCTTGGGTTCAAATTGGAGCATCGGCATGCCCCCAACTTTATTTAGATTTTTACGGAAAAGGCTAGGTTAACCCACCTTCTACCATGGTTTTGACCCGTTTGTGCCAGTTCTGACTGGTCCAGCCGGGTGAACAAATGTTCGTGCCATTTATGGTTCTAAGGTGTTAACTGGATGGGCTTGGTGAGGGTTCCTGGTTGAACCCGCTCAGACCAGCTGGTCTGATTCAGGTTTTAAAACCAGGAAACAGACTACTCTTGGGATGGAGTAAAGGAGATTACCTACTTGTCAGGACTTCTAACTAGCTTTTGAGAGTAAAGCTCTGATAACATTCCTAGCCTTGACCATATTTGCATTGTCTTAGGAATCAAACTTGCACATGCTAGATGGCTCAAGACTATTGTTCATAATATTTTTACCCAAAAAAAAAAAAAAAAGTAAGCAATGAAACATTATTCATGAATCTTTTCTTTTTTGTGAAACAAAATCCAGCTACACAGTTTCAGACAATCTTAGGGCTTCTTTAGTTGTGGAAAACATTTCCCGTTTCCAATTTTTAGTTTTCTAAAGAAATTTTAAAATTTTTCAAGATTCGTATTAAAAATGTTGAAAATAAAGTCTGTTTAAATGTTCAAAACAATTTTTTATTTTTTATATCTAGATTTCAAAGTAATGACAAAAAAGATAACTTGTTTTCCAATTTTCCAAAATTTATATTAGGTAATATGTAAAATCATGGATATGGGGCTTGAATTTAGGTTTGTGTGGATTTACAAGAAGCTATATACATAATCCATACAAAAAAAGATATGAATTCCATGCTCCCATATGCAAAGAGATAGAAATCTAGAAAAATAATGAGATGATGTTTTCCAACTTTTCTATATAAACTTGGAAAATTGTAAAATAAGGTGGCATTTTTGTACTTATTTTAAAATTAGAAATGAAAAGTAAAACTATTTCCATAAGCAAATAGTACCAAAAATGTTTATTGTTCATTTATTTCATACAAATTTTGTAAAAATTATTATTTTTTTAAATGTTGTTGAAATGAAAAATTAACAAACTCTTTTGTAATTTTTTGGAAAACTAAAATGGAAAATGGAAATTATTGTCCACAACTGAACGGTCCCTTATATTTTCTAAACATCCATGAAATGTTTATTTCAAGTTCTCTACACCTAGAGAAAAAAAATGAATTATATACCATTTTGCATTTTAAAACAAGTGGCAACCTGGTATTAGTATTTCAAGAATTTGTATTTAGTATAATATTCACACAATTGTGCAAATTCAGATTGCAAGAAGATCAATATAGGATGGCTTTTATGGTTTGTTTTTGACATTGCGAGTTTATTGTCATCCCTTTTTGGGTTTAAAATAACCTCTTAAAATTGAATTACGGCCCGACAGGATTGTTTTATATTTCATTTTTGACATTATGAATGGAATGCCATACATTGGGGTTTAAAATGGTCTATCAAAATTTTAAAATATTATGTGACTTTTTTTTCCAATGACGAGGGCATTATGCATAAGCCTTAAGAGCAGGTGTTCAACTGACGGAAACAGTCTTTCCAAATGTGAAGGTAAGGTTATGTATTTCATAGATAATGCCCTCCCTAGACCTTAATATGATGCAGGAGCCTTGTGCAGTAGGTATTGCTTTTTCTTTTTCACAACGTATGCTAAATTTATAGTTGTGTGTATTGATTATGTATCTTGAATCTATTGAAATAAAATGTAGTTGAAAAGCACATAATGTTTTTATTGGCATTTGATATTTGATAAGAATCATGAAAATGCAAAAGAATATGAATTAAAAGACGTTATAATAAAAATAAAAATTAATTGTAATTATTTTACTTAATTATTTTATTTTAAACACATTCTTTAGTACCCGAGGATGAATTCTTGTTTGAAAAATGGTGAAAATATATTTTGAATGATAATCATTTCTTCTTTCAGTTTTTGAAAACTTCTGGGGATATTTTATTTTGATATTATTTGAAATTCACATGGAAATTTTATTTTAGTTTTTTAATAATTTTTGTATCCAATGATTTAATACACAAAATTAAATTCAGAATATTAACGCACTGTGGCAATATATTACCACAACAAATTAAAAACCAGTCGTCCCTAACATTTGAAAACTAGCAGCACAAACAAATGTGTTGTTGACACGTGTTTCTTTTGTACTATAATGAAAACAGAGATTAGTACATGAAAGTTGATACCAAATATCCCCACAAATAATGGTTTTGTTGTTTTAATCAAGAAAGAGCTTTCTCAAGAAAATGCAAGATTCCTTGATCATATTCATCGAGGAGCATAACAATCTCTGCTGAAATGATTCCTAGAGCTTGTTAACAAATTATCATATGAGATCAAACTTAAACATCGCTTGAACAGGTTTTTGCAAAGTCAAGTTTGTCCCATGATGTTCAGCCTTTAGTTCAGAGACCAAGAAAGGCCCCTTCTTGCTCTGAAATCCTTAATAGTTCAGAGACCAAGAAAGGTCCCTTCTTGCTCCAAAATCCTTAATCATTGTACTTCAGAAAACAAAGATGAAAGCAGAAAATTATAGAAACTCATATGCCATTCTTGTTAAATTAACCCTTTTATGTTGCAGTCAAAATGGCTTGTTTTATAATTTATTCTTCAAACAAATATGTAGAACTATTATAAGAGCTAGATGAGTGGAACATTAAAGTCAAATTAGAACTTTTATTTCTCTTTTTGGCTTATTTGGAGAGAGTTGGTCACTTGGGTGCAATTGGAGTGGGTGGATGTTTCAAAAGGTTTTCGTTTTCTGATCTACAGTGTGATTGGTTGCTGTGCTGTTACAATTTATTTTCTTTTTTATTTATTTTTTATTTCTTCTTGTATCTATAAGGAGTATTTCATATATTCGTTGCCCTTCTTCTTAATAAATTCTTTTTCGATAAAAAAATAAAGTTTTTTATTTCTTTTGTTTTTCTTTTGCTGTTTTCATTTTTTCTTGATGATTTCTTGTCCTCCCTTTTTGATTGTAATTTCTTCTCCTAACTTAATCCAATTTCTTTTCGTATCAGAAGAAATAACATTAAAGTCTGATGACTAAAACTTGATGTTCAATATGATGGTGATACTCAAACTCTAGAGCAATACTAGGGAGTGTTTTCTTTGCAAACTCATGTTCCCTAATTTCACTATTTTTGAACACTGGTTGCAGATCAGCACAATGCGGGGATATTATTTCTTTAGTTCTTTATTTTAATTTTATTATTAATTTAATATTTTTTTATTAAACCATGAACTACATTAAGGAAAGAGAAGGAAAGAAATACAAGAAAGGGAGAACAAGAAGTCCTCTGAAAGAAAACTAGAAAAACAGTTACAGGAGGGCTGCCCTCCAATCCCTTTGCAACTTGGAGAAAGAAATTCCCCAAAACGCTCCTGAGGCAAACACCCAAAGGGATGCAAAGAAAACCACCCTATCTGATAACAAATGCTATTGCCTTGTCCCTAGAAACCCTCACAATCCTTTCCTTCCATAATGTCCAGGAAATAGTGTGCAAGCACAACTACACAAAGTAGTACCTTTCTTCTCTCAAAACTCTAAAACTTCCCTAACATGAAGTGATATGCTGTTTGCAGAATCACCCATGCTTCACCAAATGAGCAGAAAAGTGTTTCCCGGAGCCCAAGTAACACCATGAAAAAAAATGCTCATTTGTTTGATTAGCCTCCAAACACATCACGCAAATATCTGGATCCTGGATGGATCACCTTATAGGGTGTCCTCACCTTTGAAAATTTACTTGAATTAATCCTATTAATTTATACAAACAGGTGGTTTTTTTTTTAATTATAATAGAAAACATCCAACCAAATAAATAAGTGAAGATTTATTTTATAATTTCAGCTATCCAATGCAATGGGTTTCTCTAAAAGAAAATAAAATATTTTTATTTTGGAAAATCCTAAGCATTGTATGATTTTGTGTGTGTGTGTGCATGCGTGCGCATGGTTTTAGATTGTGTGGGAAGCTTTGAAGCATTTATAGATCAGCTGATAAGTTTCTGGTACGAAACGAGATTAGAATTAGCTAATGGAATTTTGAGTGTTTTGATTTGATTACTGGAGAGCATGGTGTCCTCCATTTTTCTTTTTCTTACTCTTCTTCGGTTCTTCCTAAGTTTCACTGTGATTATGTGTTTTTGTTTGAAGCAAAAACCATGTAGATGATCAAAACAACTATCTAAACCCTTTATTCCATTCTAAAAGCCTCCTTTACCTTCTCTGTTCTGCCTAAATTCATTTTTGCCTTCATTGTTTGACTTAATCTTCTGAATGATTAGTTGCTGTACCAAAAATTTTAGCAAATGATTTTTGAAGCTTCACGAACCTGTATTTCAGCAGCATTTTACCTTGCCCACCATGAAACCAGATAGATGGTTTGGTTTGATCGATAACATTTTTTTCTGTGCATGGTTAACAACCTCTAGTCAAATTCAAGAAGCAATCTTAAAATATGATATCAGTTGAGAATAAATGCTGCTCTAGTGCTATAATAGTTATGATTGTTGGTGGAGATGTGATGCAGGGACAAAAGGAGTGGGGCAGCTGATGGTTGATGGTGATCTATCTAGTACCTATAGTTTGTCTTGTGGCCCATGTCTTGTGCATGAAAACTAACACATTTGCTCTTGAGAAGAACTCAATTTAACTTTTCCCCGGGCTTAGTGCATCAGAAAGATTGCAAACTGTGCCTGTTGGGGGAAAAGTCTACCAAATTGACATTATTGGTTTTCTATGCTTTCCTAGACCATTGTCATCTCTCTCTTTTTCCCCTCTCATTAAAGCGCTTGTTATCACTTATTAGATGGCTATACTATTGTTGTATGCGAGCCATCTAATCTTAACACTGGCATGATTATTGGCCTTGTTGATATGGTGATGCCTAATGACCAATGCAGAGTCATGTAATAGCATGTAAACGTGGCTGTGCCTCTTTAGGACTAACATGAATGACTGCTGGCAATGGAAAATAGACAAAATAGAATAGTTGTATAATTTCTCAGAATGCAACAAAGCTAGAGCTTCACAGAACTTTTCCTACTTTCAGGTCATCTGGATATGCTTTACTTCCTCAGGCACATAGACCATTGGCTGATTCTAACAGCATGGATTCTAGTGAAGGGCAAGCTGCTTCTGGGCTGCAACAAAACCAACAGTTCGCACTCCCAGGACATACTAATTTCCCCTTCTCTCAGTTTCCGCCCTCGACTTTTGTTCCTTTTCAGGCACCTGTCACCAATTTCACATCTGGAGTGAGATTGGGCAGTTATCCTAATTTACCGTTGGTGCAGTTGGAAGCTCAGAAAAAGCTTCTTGAAAATCAAATTGAGGTATTTTAATTTCATGTCCTGATCGTAGTTATATTTGAATTTCAAAATATTTATTTTAATTGATAATGCAAATATCCCTCATCTTAGCCCCCTTGACATTATGAATCCATATTGCTGAATCAATCATAGCTTTTGTCTGTAGTGTTTTAATGATAACATCATTACTTAAGCAGTAGCCATTTTTATCCATGTAATGTTTTTTGTCATTTTGCTTTTCATTTTTGTACCATGTTGGATTGCTTGTGTTGAGGCCTTGGGGCAGTGGGGCTAAATATGCTTGTGGGAGTATAAAATTGATTTATAGCTACTATATTGAATTTATATGGATTGTTTGAATATTATTTTTATTTTAATTTTTATGCAAGCAGCTATTATCTGTCCTGTGCATTATGATGTTATTTTTGAATGGGTGTACATTAATGGTTGTGACAAGAATTCATTACAGTGCAGATAATAAGCCTTTTCATGTTCAGAAAATGATGCTGCTCCCTGAAGCCTCCTTTCCCACCTTTTTGGTAGTTGGAAAAGGCCAGCCTTGGCTTTGGGGATGTGGTGGCTTAAACCAATTTTGTGGAGGAAAGGGCTTCCATACTGCCATGCTATGTGCTTATCCTTTATATGCAGATTCCTCTTCTGCATATTCTAACTTGTATGAACGGGAGTTCAATTAGAAGTCTTGACCAATGTTTTAAAAGGCGAAGGCATAAGGCGAGGTGTTTTAACCCTCAAAAGGCGAGGCGTAAGCCTTAAGGCATTGGGGGGCGTAAGCCTTTTGAGAATTTGTTTTTTAGGATAAAATTTATTAAATAAATAAATTATATATATTTAAAATAAAGTAAAAAGTAAGAAAATCACAAATATAATGTAAAAAAGAAAAACTAGATGTACTTTGCAAAATACTTGTTGGTCATTCAAAAATTGCTCACTTGAAAACATGATATAAATCATGACAAAAGATAGCTATACCAGTACAAAGTTCAAACTATTTTCATGACGTAAGATACATGTGCAGTTATTTTGGAAAGGTTGAGGTTCAAGAGTTTTAGAAATAAACTCATATTATGCCATTCCCTTTGTACAAACATGTAGTTAAAATTTTCTAACCAATTCTAACTTGAGAATCACACACCCAAAATGCGTAAGCCTCAACTAAAAAGGTGCAAAATGCGTCCTTTTTGCAAAAAATGCGTAAGCCTCAACATGTACTGCGTTAGCCTTTTTGGAATTTGGTATTTAAGATTGAACCTCAAGGCGTTTTAAGCATGCCTTGCCTTGAGGCTAGGCGAGCCTCAAGGCAAGCCTCGATTGAGCCTTTTAAAACACTGGTCTTGACTAGCTAAGTTTTCTGTCATAAACATTCAAATTTTTTTATAAAATTCCAAATATATTTTTTGAGAGTCAGGTTTTAAATTCTTTAATTTTCTATGTATTCTATAAACTGAATAGTGTGCTGTTAGTTGGTTTTGTTTAATGCACATGCCCCCCTCTCTCTCTCTCTCTCTCTCTCTGGAAGAATGTCCTTCTTGGCCATCCTTATCTTGCTGTATATTCTTCACATATGTTTCTGTTTTAAAATGTTTCAACTAGAAAGTCTGAAAGTGGGAGGGTATTTTTATTTTCAAAAGAGGTTGGAGACTAGGAGAGTATAATTTAAAGTTAAAACATAAAATGCCATACAAGCAGGCTATGATATGTTAATATATTGTGTCGTGTGATTTTTCATGATTCTGTTTTGTGGGTGTGCGATGTACCTGCATTTGCACATGTTTATGTGTATTGACTGGTTAGATATTTGCTGTTTATGGTGTGTTCTCTAGAATGTTAGTTAGTTAGCCAAATAAAGGATGCATCAGTGAACTGTCAATATGTGCCCTGTTGAGAGCAATGCAGTTTCCCTCCCTCTGATGTGATGGCCCAAGTCAAGATGATCCATTTATTGCAGCCTTGGGTTTGTGTATGGCTAACTGATTTTGTTCGTGGGCAACTTAACTTAGGGATTGGCTACTTCATTTTAAACTATCAGGTGTAGATAGATGCTAGGTTCTATCAATGCAACCCTGTTTGCATGCTGTGCACTTATATATCGAATGGCCAGTGACACATCATCAAGGTGAGGCATGGAACATGAATGTAGGAAATGAGTACATGATTAAGGGTTGCTTTCACATGCTTTAGCTGTATGTGCCATCTAAGGAAACCATGGTACTATTGGTACCCTTGTATGCTGGTTCTACAGGGAGGGTTTCAATTTTTCATGTGGTGGCTCACTTCATTTTCCATTTAATATTTTTGCCAGGTTCTGAGAAACCAACTCCAACTTCTACAGAATCCCAAACACGAGGAGTGTGTGGATGCAGGTCCCTCAGCATCATCAGATGCTAAGGGAAAGTCTGTTGCTGCTGCATCTTCATCCGCTTCAGACTCTGGTCATCATGGGGAGGGAGATTAATGGACCTTTAAAGATGCATTGCGAGGAGAACATGAGGCTTTTTTCTTTGGGCAGAAGCTTAGCTCTGCTTCTTTAAAAGTTGGTTTTACTTTTCACTTGAGGTAAAGCAAGATGTAATTTTGTTGTACTGTGCCAAATTTATTTTCTAACAGTATGGTCATTGCGAAAAATACAAACCCTCATATTGATTTTATGACTGAATGTAAGATGAGCATCCGTAGTGCTGACAAATACATGCTTTTTCCTTCAATCCAGTGCTTCATTTGGAGGATGAATCATTTATTCTGTTTGGAACTGTAAATCCTATCTGCTAGTTTGGTACTTAGTAACAGGATGAAATCAAGAAGAATGTAATTAATTTTTTACTTGATTTCATCATATCTGCTGTTCAAATTTTCATTTTATTCTATTCTTGTTCCTATTCCATTCCTCAGATTAAACGTGTGGAATGGGCCCTAGTACATCACTGTCATGTTGTATTTGTCTGCTGGAGGTGCTATTAACTGGTTGATTGCCCTGCTGCCAACTTACTATGATGCTTGTTACATTTAGGTGGCAAGAGTCCAAAGTGGGTTTTATTTTTTTATATTTTATTTCAAAGTGACAGTGTCTTAGCCCCTTGGGTAATCCGATAGTAGGTTTGCCTCTTTATATTTCTTCATTTAAATATTAAAATATTATATTGCCCCAAAATTAGAATATTCTAGTCACATATGGTTGAGCTTCATGTTCTCCTCTTCTATGGTGCCCACCTAAGCGCATGTTAATATTTAATGTAACATTCTAAAAACAATAAAATACAAATTCTTTTTGGTTCATAATTAAAGTTTAGCTAATAAACAGCTACAGCAAGATAATTTAAATGTGAAATTAATTTGAAAAAATAAATTTAGTCAGAATTGCAAATGCAGGATTTAGGGGAAAAAGTTTCACATTTAGTTGGAATGTTTTTAGATAAATATAGTATCTCAATAATTGATCAAATGTATATGTAGATTAAATATTATTTATATTTAGTAGATGGTTTTTTTTAACAATAAAATAAAATTTCATGTTATGATTATGTCAATGAATTAAAAGGTTGAATTTAAAAATGGTTCACATATTATTCCGATGGTTTTAGAGTTTATATTTATTAAAGCGTGCTTATAATTTTATTATCAATTATTTATGTTATAATTTAATTATTATTTTTATTCATGTTTTGTCTATATATATTATTTTAAAAACAATATCAATCCGTAAAATGTTCAATAAATTAAATATGCAACTTGATAATAATATAGAATCTATTTAATCAATTAGATAGGTAAAAATGAATTAACTTGTGTAAGATCAAGAAAAATAAATTTTACATATTTCATTGAAATGTCTTCAAGCATAATATCTTAAATAAATACATATGATATACATGTGTCTATTTTAAAAATAGTTTGAATTATTTTTATAATTCTAATGTACGTAAACACTAGTATAACATGTTATAAATATTTTATAATTTTTAATAATTTAGATTTGAATTAATTTTACAATTTCATAATGAGTGGTATAATGTTAAAATATAAATTAAAGAGTGAATATATTTGCAGCTTCTGTGAAAATAAGATAAGGGAGGGACAATTTAAATGATTTGGGCACTTGAGGTCACATAGTACACGAGTGAGGAAGAGTGAGTTAATTATTGTGAAGGATAATAAAAAGGATAAGAATAGATCTAAAATAATTTGAAATTAAATAATAAGGATTTAATGACCCTAAATTTATTGAAGGAAATTTTTCATAACTACATAAATTGGCGGAAAAGGATTTGTGTAATTGACCATACCTAGTGGGACTTAAGGTTTGGTTTGTTATTATTATATGTTATTTTAAATAGAGGATAATGAAAATGAGAGTCAATAATTTGAATTAATTTTATATAAATGTAATATAAAGGTGTTGGGAAAGGATGATTGAAGTGGGACTAATCACATGAAGAGGGGGGAGATAATAATAATAATAATAATAATAATAATAAATAAACGAATTGAGGACTCCCTTCAATTGCTGCTGCTAGGGAGAGAGAAAGAGAGACAAAAATATATGCAAAAAATATATTAGCCATTAAAGTTAGTGTAAACACATTGCCACCAAATGGTCATGGTTCAAAAAAAATACAAAAACCTAACCAGCGGTAAAATATATATTTCATTCTATTATTGACTTATGCTATTGCAACGTATGAAAGTCTTGTATAAATAAATGAATATTTTTTTTGCATAAAATGGTATCATATACTTAGAATCTGTTTGGTACCATTGTTGTTTTTTGTTTTTTGTTTTTCTATAGTGAAAAAATATATTATAAAAACGTAATTATTTTTGTTGTCAGTTTTTTGTTTCTGTTGTTAGTTTTCAATTGTTTGCCAAAAAATTAAAATTAAATTTTATAATTTTCAATTGTTTTGACAACTTGCTATAAAAAAATTTAATATTTAAAAATAGTTTTTGAGATTAAATTATTCATTTTATACACTTTTAAATTAAACTCAAAATTAAATGATCATATAAATTTAAATATAATTGAAAATATATACAAATTTCAAAAAATGATAATAAAATCAATTACAAAATACTTTTACTATTTTCCAATTGTCATGTCCAAAAAAATTTTATTGTAAAATAAAATTTTAAAGTAGAACAATTAAGTAAAATGATTATAAGTAATTTTTTTATGTGTATTATTTATAATTTTATTATTTTAATCACATTTTTATAATATTTTTTTTTAAATGAAAATGAACCTTTTTTAAATTATATTAGTTTTATAAATCTTAACCAAATAGGTTGTTGATTTCTAATTTTTAATTTTTGTTTCTAATTTTTAATTTTTATTTCCCTAATTTTTTACAGTAATACCAAACAACCGCTTAATTACTGTATATTTCTTTATGTCAAATAATGCTTTTGATATTAGTATAGAAGGATATGAGATTTGAGAATTGATTACTAGCCAATATTACAGAGTGTGTTCACAAATTTCACAAAAATACAAAAAGAAGTTGATGCCTAGAATTATTATTTTAAACAAATTTACCGTTTTTAGGTTTACACTTTTTGTGGTTTTTTTAAAAAAAAAATTAATGACAGCTTCGAAATGAAACTCTTTAAAAATTATTTATCAAGAAACTCGCTTCAATGATTACTAGTCATGGCAATGTGCGCAACGAGCCAATGATACTAATTTTATAAATATATACACGCACACGTGTGTGTGCGTGTATATATATGTTACCTATTGTATTCCCATCGTGTCGCAACCTATATTTTAAGAATTTGATTTGCTCGCATATCAAAGTCATGCATATTTCCAGTTCCAACACCAAATTTAAGTATCCATGGTCTGTTTCATTGAAGTATGGTAAAAATCCTTTTTAACTCTGCAAATGTTAAGCCATTTGACTATGCAAGTGACCGTGCTGCAGTGAACCCTGATAAAGACAACATTACAGGAATGAAGCCATACACTATATGCTGAGTATAAATATTACAAGAATTCCTGAACTCCAATGCTCTTGCTGCATACTTTGTTAGCTGGCAACTGAAAATTGCCACGAAGGGGCAATTTCAAGCAGGAAGCTGAAGCCTCTCCTGATTCTTCCAGCTGAAGTACACAATCAGACAAGTGAATTAGCAAGGATGCAGTCCTCAAAAGACGTCAGAAATGTCATACTTGCATTTTAATTGGCCATGCAGGCAGAAAATTTACTCTTTCAATTGTTAAGCCTCTAAACTGACCATAGATTGATCTCTGTGGCAGCTTAGAAACCTTCCAACAAAACACCATGTTTCGAAACACTTTCACCAAAGCAATAGGGGTGGGGAGGGGGGGGAATCCAAATTGCAAGCTGTTTCCACTATTTTTTGTCCATTGATGATTCAAATAAATGTGGTGGGATTTGCCATTGCTACTTGAGAGTCAATCTCACATCGTTTACCTTTCTCCCAAATGAAGAAAAAAAAGGATTTGACAGAGCAAAAGGTGTACAACAACAAAATCAACAAAGCCTTAGGTCTCACTAGGTGTGGTTTGCTATATGAAATCTTCTTCTATCATTTCTATAAATATTGCTTCCATTAAAAACTCTAAGGTAGTGTTTGGGAGCAAGGAAGGCTTGAATTTGGATTTGAGTAGATTTGAAAGAAACTCAAAACAATTTTGTATTACATTTCGCCCCAAATCCATATAAATCCAAATCTAAGTCTAAAAATTCATGCTCCCAAATGCAGGGAAAATAAAGCATGGAAGCTTACCTCTTTAGATAGTAGTAAAAGAAATCAGCATAGAGAGCAGTCTGAATGAAGCCGGAAACCCAAGCTGCATTTGGCATTTGACATGAACTCTTATTACAAGCAGTAACTTATGAAATTTTAAAATATAGCAAGCAAAAGTGAGAAGAACTTACGTATCCAGCGGACTAGGCGATTCTCTAAAAAGAAACGATAAACCCAATTAACCAGATATAAAGCCCGGTAAGCACTGCAGAAGGATGAACAACAAAATATGTCACTGTATAAAATTAAAATGGCAGAAGACTATTCAAATGAGCAAAACAAAGAGGAGAACTGTCAATTTGAATAAGGCAAGCAACAAATCAGATCAACCAAATTGCAAAATCAAACAGCATATGCCAGAAAACTAAACTTTATTTCATTTTCAAATGCTTTTTTTTTTTTTTTTTTGCTTTTTTGCAAAACATTATCGATTAATATAATAATACTTGGCGGAAACTAGAAATTAACCTCATTTCTGATGAATTTATGGCAGTATCCATTATCAAATACCATGTGAAATACAGAAGATAAAATTGATTTCAATCAAACATCATAAAAAGAGGAGGAAGAGGGAGTTATTCCTGAATAATTAAATAGAATCAACAATTATTCTGCTTATTGCAACAACCAAATCAAGGTGCACAAATTTTCCAATGCCCTCACGGTTTGGAAACAACTTCACTTAAAACAACATGAAGTGGACCAGGAGACTTCAGAGGGTACTCCTGATTAGGTCAGGGTTTTATCCATGGATAATGTGCAAAAAACTGGGAAATTCCTGGCCAACAGACATTTTCTGGGTAAAGCAGTAGCAGCGTCATTTAATCACAAGCTACAGCACTGCTCTTGGGCAAAAAACCTGTGTTCCAGCCACCTGAGCACCGCATCAGAGCTCCATCAATTGGACGTGTACAACACTGATGACCTTCCTTCATGGTTGTGTGATTTATGAGTGGTTAAACCTGTCAGTACATCATTCTAAACCCTATTCCTCTTACCCAGCATCAGCATGGTATCAGAATTGTTTAAAGATTCTGATCGCACAAAGAACTGAAAGTTTCAGCAAACCCCCACCATGAAGTCCCTTCAGCTGCCCAGGAACAAAAATAGAGTACCTTAGGCCTTTAACATTGAAAACCCCAATTCCAAATATTTACTCCAAAGCAGTGATCAATATTTCATCCAGTAGCAGAACTTCCAAAATGTCTTACTGCAAATGAAATTCTCCAATCAGACCACAAAAGAACAAATACATTCATAAATCCATTTTGTTGCCATCACTGTAATCCCAATCCACCAGTTCCACCCATGGTTCCTATCTAAAATATGATTAAAAAAAACACTTCCTAAAACTGTCTTCTTCCATCTCAGATAGAACAGCTTGCCTTCAATATGGAATTTTTTTCCTGGCATATTCTTCCATCAGTTCAACTGAACATCAGCACAGCCGACCAGATGCCAAATCAAACTCCAAGTCGGGTACCTTCAAACCATTGGGCATTGAATTTGATTATATATATCATAAATAACAAAAATTCAAGTGCCATATATGTCTTTACTATGACAACTTCTTAATATTGTTATACGCAATACAATATATTGTTATATAAATAATTATATCAGATAATGCCCTCTGGGCTTGAAGTTGATCTGGATAAATTCAAACTCGGATTGTGCGCGTGTGTGCGTGTGTATAAAGTCGCTGGCATTGATCATAATACCATTGTCAAGACCATCATCAATGCTGCTGTGAATGGCAACATACAACAGCTTCCAAGGAATAGTTGCTAGTACCTCCGCATCATCCTCATCTTTAAACATCACCACAATTTCACCATCTTCTTCCTTCACTGCATCCTCCACTACATTTACCTTCACTTCCACAATAGCATGGCAGCTGCCGACTCCACTTAACAGTGAAACCCCCCTGCCATAACAACATATCACCACTTCGAATGCAACTACACAACCTGAATATTGTTATTGTTGCATCCACTTTGACCAACACAACTCCCATATATTGCAATTATTTCTTCTAGACCATCTCAGTAAATGCCACTGTATCATAGCAGAACTCTAAAAAATATTGTTGTAAAGTTAGAGATCGAGGAGAGAAGAATAAAAGAAATGAGAAGAGGAGAAGAAGAAAGTAAGAGAAAGGGGGAAGCAGTGGTATCCTGGATAGTTATGTACAGCTCCAGGTCTGCCCTCTTATATATTAATAATGATAAAATTCGTAAGTACAAAAATACCCCCACTTAACCAACCTAATTTCTGAAATAACGTATTCTCTTCTAACACTCTCCCCCAAGCTAAAGGTGTATAAATATCACCCAACCCCAGCTTGTTACAACCATTAGACAAGGTAGGCTTAAATAAAGGCTTTGTGAAAACATTGCCTCGTTGAACCACAGATTTCACAAAAGGAGTCCTCACAACCTTCTTCCTCTTAACAAAATAACAACCAACTTCAATGTGCTTTGTCCTCTCATGGAATAATGGACTGCTAGCCATATATATGGCAGCTTGATTATCACAAAATATATCCACTTCATTATCAAAAACCTCATCTCTGAGATAAGAGATTTTAACCACATAAGCTCACTTCCAGTATAAGCTAGGGCGTAAACAAATTACTGAAAAACCGAAAACCTGACCAAAACCGAACCATTTAACATTTTGGTTCCATTTCTCGATTTCGGTTTTCAGTTTCGGTTTTAGTTTTGTAAAAGCCAATTTTCAGTTTTGGTTTCGGTTTCGGTTTGACAATAAAACTGAACCGAAAAAAACAGAAAACTTCTATATTTATTTTTAATTTTTTACATTTTTAGTGTATTGTTATTAATATTTCAAATATTATTTTATAATAATTATCATTACATATAATAGTCTAAGAGAATTGATTGCTGAGATGGATGGAAAACAAAGAGGAAGAGGGAGGGAAGTGTTTTATATAGAAGAGAAGGGCTCTCGAGTTCTTTTCCGATGTGGGACAAACAAAGAGTGAAACAGAAGGCTTACTTTGAAATGTGAGTGTTGGCTTATGGGAAGTGAGAACAATTTGTCCCACATTGGCTGAGGGTAAAAGGGACGACCCTTCCACCCTTTATATATATACAACCTACCAGGCCTTGCTGTGTGCACAAAGCCTCTAGCGGATGGGCCCAGGCTGCATTTTTTGTGGTTGGCCCTTGCTAAAGTCTCTTGAATTGGGCTTGGATTGAAGGGCATCTGTGTTGGACCCTCTTCATAATATGTAGTGTTCTCCATTGTGCCTTGCTTGATAAAAATTTTGAATTATGCCCTCCTACTTGGGGCTTTTCTTACATTAAAATTTTTATAGTCTTAAAAACGGACATATAACCGAACCAAACCAAACCGAACCAATAGCAGTCAGTTTCCAGTTTTTTTAAACCATCAGCTTTCAATGCAGTTTCAGTTTTTAAAATAAAAAACCGATAATTTCGGTTCAGTTTTCAGTTATCAGCAAAAGCAAACCTAATAAAACCGACTACACCCCTAGTATAAGCCATAACTTGATATTCTGCTTCAGCACTAGATATGGCTATAGTAGTTTGTTTCTTGCTACACCAGGTAACAAGATTACCTCCAACAAATGTACAATAGCCAGTAGTATACTTTTGATCACAAGCAGAGTCAACCCAATCTGCATCAGAGTATCCCATGATCTCAATATTTTTATTACATTTATATATCAAACCTTTGTTAGGAAAACCTTTGAGACACTGTGAAATCCTACATACTGCATCCCAATGTGGTTCTTTCCATAAAATGACTCACCATTCCTACTATAAAAGATATATCAGGTCTAGTGATAGAAAAGTAGATCAACTTGCCAACCAACTGCTTATATTAATGCATGTCCCCAAATTCCGGTCCAACATCCCTAGATAGCTTCATGTTAGGATCCATAGGAATATTAGTTGATTTAGCTCCTAAAAAACCAGTCCCATTTAGCAAGTCCATGGTATATTTTCATTAAGATAGACTCAACCCTTTCCTACACCATACAATCTCAATACCAAGAAAGTAACACGGGGTACCCAAGTCCTTGATTTGAAATTTAGCTTGACACCACTAACATTTGCCATCCCACCCTGATCATTGCCAGTAATGATGATATCATCAACATAAACTACTATAAGTACCACATGTGCCTTTGTTTTGCAAACAAACACCAAATGATCATAATAGCACTAGATGAAGCCAAATGTAGAGACCACCACACTAAATTTGTCAAACCAAGCTCAAGGAGACTGCTTAAAACCATAAATGGATTTATGCAACCACTTACCATCCTCCCCCTAAGCAACATACCCAAGAGGTTGCTCCATGTATACCTCTTCCTACACATCTACATATAAAAAAGGCATTCTTCACATACAACTAGTATAAGAGCCAATCAAAATCGATTGCCAACAAGATTAACATGAGCAGACTTTAGTCAAGCAACAAAAGAGAAGGAATAATCAATACCATATGTTTGGGTGTACCTCTTGGCAATCAATCGAGCCTTAAGTCGTTCAATAGAGTCGTCAAAAAGATATTTAATGGTGCAGACGCATTGACACCTAACCAACTCCTTACCGGGAGCAAGATCAACCAAGCCCCATGTCCCTCAAGTGATCAAAGCATATATTTCTACATCCATTGCATGCTTCCACCCAGGTTAGCGAGGAAGGAACAGAAACAGAGGAAATAGACAAGATAAAAGAATGCAGAGGACTAGGAAGGTAAAGAACTAAAACATAATGAGCAATAGGATTAGTAACTAAGGATTGCGTACATGTTTGAGTACCTTTCCATTGAGCAATGGGAAAATCTAAGTCATACTGGGATGGATCTCCAAAATCAGAAGTCGAAACAATGAAGGGCAGAAGAGGTGGCTGCATGGTAGTAGTGAGGTTTGCGCTTGCTTTCCGCCGTTCACAAATCCTCAACTGTTTATCTTTGTCTGTATTTGATGGATTTGAATGAGAAACCACTTTACCTAAAAGCTTAAGCTATTAAGTTGTGGGCCAACAATGTATATCAAGATTTGAAGCTCCCTCACAAATGCATCCTGACAGCTCGTGGAGAGATAAGCACACGATAAATAAAACCCCTTAGAGAGAATACATTAATTTTTTAAACATCACACAATAAACACAGGCAGCAAGACTAGAACCCAAAACCTCCAGGTAATTAGCTCTGATAACTTGTTGTAAAGTTAGAGATGGAGAAGAGATGAAGAGAAGAAGAGAAGATGAGAGGAAAAGAAGAAGAAGGTAAGAGAAAGGAGGAGGCAACAGTATCCTGGAGAGTTACATGCAGCTCCAGGTCTTCCCTCTTATATATTAATAACAATAAAATTCTTAAGGACAAAAATACCCCCCCACTCACACAACCTAATTTCTGAAATAACCTATTCTCTTCTAACAAATATATAATATAACTTATGAAATATGAGATTCTAACAGTTGGTTTTGATTATCAAATAATAACTCTTTATACAGAACAGCATCCATCTTCACTATGGACTTCTCTCACGGTTCCTGCATGCAACAACTACTTAGAATACCCCAGGGGCTGACTTCTCTAAATGATAGGCATCTTTCAAACCATGTCAAAGCAATTTTATACCACATTTCTTACCATCACACTCGCACTTAGCCACCTATCCGTCACCTACTAATTCTAAAAGTTTAGGAAGCATACAATCTTCGCCATTCCAAGAATACCAATACACAATTTGGCTTGATTGATAACTCATCTCATATCATGAATCCAAATAAATGTAACGCATCCTTCTCTCAATTTCAAGAGTCATTTTTCCAACAGTATAAAATGATCATTGTTAGATTACCACTTAACCTAAAAGCTTAAACCATCAAGTTGTGGGCCAACAATATGTATCAAGCTTTAACACTCCCTCACATGTCCAGCTCAACAGCATGTGGAGAGATAATTACAGGGAATATAATAATTTTTTTAAAACACCACGTAGTAAATGCAGGCAACAAGACTAGAACCCAGGACCTCTGAGTAACCAGCCCTGATACCATGTTAGATTACAACTTCACCTAAAAGATTAAGCTATTTGGTTGTGGACCAACAATACATATCAAGCTTTAACAATCAGAAAATGGCTGCAAGTCCATACAGCCCCCACCCCCTTCTATACTTGATATGTCAAGTCAAATTAATTTTTCTTCCACATTATGGAACTGCTTTGATTATAAAATCAAGGTAGAACTGAGAAATTTATCACAATTGAATCAAGACCAATCAAATAGCATCGATATTGCTCTCGAACCTGGGAGCTTATACTCCAATATGGAACTATTTTAGGTAGAGCAGCCAGCTTTAACAAAACGGCCCCAGTTATGGTCCCCCACTTGGGGATCATGGAAGGGTGTTCCAGAAGGTCCTCATTTTGCGTGAAATGGCTGCTCTCGAGATTCATATTTCTGCACTTCCAGTTCCCAACTTGAAACTTCACCTTATTGCTGTCTCATCAAAAAAAAAATTCCCCAAAATTTGGAGAACTTATCTAAAATATCTGAGTCTGATTCTGTTATAAATCATCTTGTGCCATAACATCATTAAGGCCCCTTTTTATAGAGTCATTGTGAACTGCCATGTACTGCAACTTCTTCAACAATCTTTCAATCTGGACTTAATTTAGTTTTTCCTC
Organism: Malania oleifera; assembly: GCF_029873635.1. Taxonomy (NCBI): domain Eukaryota; kingdom Viridiplantae; phylum Streptophyta; class Magnoliopsida; order Santalales; family Ximeniaceae; genus Malania; species Malania oleifera. The sequence continues at coordinate 100,393,535 of NC_080423.1, forward strand.
TTCAACAATATTTCAATCTGCACTTAATATAGTTCTTCCTAACCTTAAAAATCAGTTTATGTTCTGGTTTTGGAGTATAATGCTTCATCCAATATTCCAATCCCTCCAAATCCATCACGTTGGCTCCATGGAAGGTTTGTCAATGTGATGCAACCTGAGCTTTGAGGCCTTTGATGCAATTTCATCATGTTTGGAAATTTTGAGTCGAGAAAAATTGTAATTATATTCCAAATTTTTTCTTATTTTCGCAGCATTTTATAATAGCATTTTTTACTAGGTAATAATCTAGTAGATACTGAGGTTTTATTTATTAGGAAAGAAGTATCCTAGTAGTATTTAAGTTTTCTTATTTTATTTGCTTAATTCCCTAGCATACGAAGCCTACAAATACGTGTAAGGGATTTTATTTGGAGTTGAATTTGAGTATTAGGGTTTATCCCTTGCATTAGGGGTGAGGACGTGAGATCCTGCATCAAATGGTATCAGAGCCTTGTTGTAGCTCCATTGCCATGTTGTTCCATGTCTCCATCATTGAACAACCCCACCAACAATCCCCCAGCCAGTAGCCAAGACCCAGTCAAGTCACTCAACCTTAGTTCCCCTTTTACCTCAACAGCTTCAAGTCCGCATTTGTTTCCACCCATTGAGGGCTTTTTTCTTTAACCTGTGTCTGCCATAGCCGACCAACCAACTCATCCTTCTTCCTCATCAAAGAGAGGATATCATCACACCCTCTGGCATTGCCATAGCCAACCAACCATCAACAACCTTGTTATCATCCACAATTGACCATCACCACTATTCTCATCTTCAAAGGAGAAGTCAACTCAGATTTTCATTAGCTGATCTTCCACCACCATATTTTCACCAGTAGAGATCGAAGTCTCTGAGATGCATTGCTATTGTAGCATTTGATTCATCCAGGTCCACATCTGCCAGAGAAAGTGACCACACTGGCAGCCTCCAATCTTGCACCTCCATGGCTAGCTGCAAGCATCTACCTCCAGCCTAACAACCCTCCCACATCACTCATCAATTTTGCATCTTCTTTGCTTTAAAGACACAGGGCAATAGAGTTGAGAGAACTGGACCAGTCCGACAAAACTGAACCAGCAGAGCAGAAAAACTGTGGTGACCAAGTAGGACTAGAAAGATATTAATGTCCTTGTAAAGCAGATTAAACAGGACATACAACAGTGCAAAAAGGGAAATGCAGACCTCAGCATAGAAGAGAAGGGAATTGACGATGCAAATAGTACCACGGACTCGACTGTAGTTACTGCTGAGTGATCAGGACTCTATTTAGGTAACTTCCAGCACACCCTGGAACTATCCACTGGAGAGTTTGTTTACAACAGCTAAGGGGTTGGTACAGTTATCTTGCAACAGAATATTCAAGAATCCATCCACCAGAAAGAATACTTGCAAAATATCATGAAGCAGCATACCGGGTGCAAAGAGCAAGCTATTGTGGCAGTTACCAAGCTAAGCCATCCATTGAACATTGTTAAAGCTCATGAGAGGGTTGACAAAAAGGATTTTATTATTGGAAAGAGGTCGAGCAGTATGTTTAGTGAGCAAGAATCAAATCCAAGATGAGACAAATTGTACTAGCAACTAGGACTGAAAGCATAAGTGGTGTATCAAAATTGACATCTAAGCTCAAGGATTCAGAAAGGAATTTGACGAGGTGGAAACTGTAAGAATAAGCCATCCATGGAGAGTAAACATGTTGAATTCAAGCCGAAGACATGAATGATTTTTTACAGTGATTCTACCCATTTGTCATACTATTTTTTATTCTTGCAGTTTATACCATTCATCTACACATTTGCTTGATTCTTCAATTCTCCGTCCTTTAAATGTTTCAAATTCAAGATCAAATTTTAACCAACCAAGGAAGAATGACGCGATGTAAGCTTCAAGGTCTGCAATGCAAATTCATCACATTTTAAAGTTTTTGAGATTTTTGGGCAATTTTGTAATTTTATTGTTTTCCAGGATTTTTTATATTTTTACAGCATTTTACACTAGTATTTTATTAGATAATAATAGTAGATGCCATAATTGTATTCATAGAGAAAGAAGTATCCTAGTAGTATTAAGGGGCCATTTGGTATTAGTATCACTCTCAAAATTATGAAAACAAAACCCAAAAAACACACTAAAAATAGAAATAAAAAATAAAAAAATGAAAACCAACAACTTATTTGGTTAATGTTTCTAAAACTAAAACAAATTTAAATTTTGGTTGAACAAATGCTTATTTTTGTCCTTGAATCAAATAACAATTAAAAAATATGATTAAAATATTAAAAGTACAATAAAAATACAAATTAAAAATATTGTAAAAAAAATAAAAATTATTGTAATTATTTTAATTAATCGTTATATTTCAAAATTCACTTTACAAGTACAACTGTTATGACAACTGAAAATAGAAAAAATAATTTTTAATAAATCTCATTATTTTTAAAAAGAATTTACAAATTTTACAGATATTTGATTTTAAACAACATAAAAGCAAACGTGTTTGCATAATCTGTAAATGAAAAAAAAAAAAAAAAGAAATAGAAAAGGAAATGATACCAAACATACCCTAATGTCTCCTTATTTTATTTGCCCAACTCCCAAGCATATTAAAGCTATAAATATGCAATTTAAGATATTTACTTAAGGTTGGATATTGTGAATGGAATTTGAGTACTAAGGTTTATCCTGGCTTGGGTGCATGAGGTCTGCATCACAAAGCCACTGCTGTATATGAGGAGATGGAGCTTGTAACTTTCTATGGTAAAAATCCAGCACAAAGAACATCTGCTGCATTCAGTTTCCTTTCAAACACAAAACCCCTCACAAACTGCACATGGCTTTTACCTTGACAAGAAAAGAAAAAATGACACAAAACAATAAAACAAACTGAAAACATAAATATATTTTGACTATTAGATTTTTGTCACAATTTTTTGATTAATTAATTTGAGGATCTAAGTACTGTGCTTTTGTGCTACTTCGCTTCACCAACAAGGATAGAAACAAAAAGTTAACACAGCTTAAGTTAAAAGAATGACATACCCAAGAAGAAAGATGTAGTTCCCAGTTAAGTTATCGATGTTTCTTGATCGCTGTAGTAATACCAGTTGTGGTAAAATTGCTACTGCTTCAAGATATAGGGAAAATGTCCACAGCACCTATTAGAAACAGTCGGATATTACATCAGAAGTCAAAACCAACTGGCAAGTAAAAGGTGATGACGCTTTCTATTATCAAGCAATTGAAGCATAATGGAAAGTCTAACCAAAATGAACTACTCTTAATAACTAGTAATCTATAATCTATAATCAATATATGTATACAAGTATGGATATTGGAAACCATTTTCTACACAAAAATATCATATCTTTTAAAGACAGACAAAATATATAAATTTCTATACTGTATATAAAAGAACTAATAGTGTAAATAATTATGTAGACAAACATGTCCTTAGCTCTTAAAAGGAATACATAGTATCTATATTGTATATAATATTATAAATAGCGTAAATAATTTGTGAACAAAAATATCCCTATCAATTAAAAGAAATATTCCTAAAATTTGATTCAACTAAAATTGAAAAAAAAAATGATATTTCTTTTTTTAGATGGGTTAAAATTTGTACCCAAAGAATTTTATGAAAAAATTTTATTTACTTAAGACTCAACTTAACGTGTCTAATTTTGAAGCTATCTTATGACTACCAAAATGTTTATCATCATTAAAAAATTTCCATTGGTTAAAAAATAAAATGAAATAGCAATATCATAATTTATACTATATAAAAGTACAAATAATGTAAATGTTTTCATACTTTTAAAACAATATACTTTTAATGTCTAACATGTCTCTCACACTTCTCAGGAACTTTTGGATGATCCCTTGGCACTTTTTTAAACATGTCAAAGACATATAATGATAATATTGTAATTTGAGTTCACTTTATTCTATTCACATAAAATTATAGTTAAGAAAGAACACTATAACTTTAAAAAAAAAAAATTAAAAACTACAAACTTATTGGCATTTTCAATAAAATAATTTTAACAAAATAAAAACATAGATGAAGATGCATGTATATTTACTAGATTTTTTGCATATTTTTTGTACAGAGTTTTATATGAATATTAACATTTAATATTTTTCATGCATAATATATTCAAATATAATATTATATAATTCCAAATTTTCAATTAATGTGCCCTACTGTGTCTTGTCATGTATTTTTAGAATTTGCCATGGTTTTATATCTTTGTTGTGTCAAAACAATCTGCTAAGTGGGTTTTGTATTTTATAATTGCAAAGAAAATATAAGTTCCTATAAAAATTCAAGTATTTCATACTTTAATTTATAAACTTTATCATAACAATGTACAACAATTTACTTAAAGAAATATTTATACATTATTAGAAATTATCTAAGGTTACACATGATTGCAAGTGAATAATCTTGTGTAATACATTTACCCCATGTTTGGGTGCTTAGAGTTTAGAACATAGATTTGGTATAAGATAGTGAGTGAGGATTCAACAACCCTTCATTTGTCAAAAGGAATTGCCCAAGATTGTGTAAATCATCAAAAAAGGATTCATGTAGACAACCCTAATTATTGAGACTTAAAAAGCTTGGTTGTTGTTATTAAAAATTATATATAAGGTTGTGTTTGGGAGCATGGACTTCATGCCTTGGATTTAGGTTTGTATGGAATTGGATTAGATTCATTATAATTTCACATTGTATTTTATCCAAATCCACACAAATCCAAATACAAGGTTTGAACCCCAAGCTCCCAAAAAGGGGGGGAATGCATTACACAAGATTAGCCACTTGCAATCATGTATAACGCATTACTAATAACATGAAAAAGGTTTTTGCACCAAGTGAAGGGAATTAAGGAAGACCATGGTCTTAAATTTCCACGAAATTGTCGAAATTTCCGTTGAAATTTCCAATTTCCATCACCCTCGAAATCAAAATGACAATAGATTTCCGTCTTGCATAATTTCCATCGAAATCTCAACGAATCATCCAAAATTTATCGAAATCTCGAAATTTGTCGAAATTTTAACTATACAATGAAATTTTATCAGAATTCAAATGAGAGATTTAAGAGTGAATTGAAATTTTTCTTTTAATTTATTTTATCGAAACAAAAGATTATTACAAGTTCTTTTGAAATTAAATGAAAAAATAAACTTACAGTGACATTTTATTTAGCCATTCATGTCTACATTATCATTATTTGTATAAGAAATAATATTTAAATTATTTATGAATTTCATTTGTATTAACTGAATATGTTTAATGTGCATTATCTTACAAATATGTTTGATACACATACTATTTTACAACTTTTCCACCTCATACAAAATAAAGATGTATTTAATTTGTAATATATTAGTCCTAAAACTTATATTATTATGTCTGTTAACCATTTCTAAAGTTTCACAAAGAATTCCATGCTTTGCTACTAATTTCCGTTATTTTTTCAAATTGAAATCGAAATTGACATCAAAATCAAAATTTCCGTCGAAATTTCCGAACTTTTGGAGCTTCGAAATTTGAGTCGAAATCGAAATTTAAGACCTTGAGGAAGACCATTGCAACTAAATTATCTCATATGCATTTCTGAGCATAGTGTATAGTTTGAATGCTTCTATTGTAAAGCAATGGAAGCATAACAGCAAACCAAATAAGGCTGAACCAACATTCTAGAGAATTTATGTTGCAGAAATTATTTCCACCCTTAAGGGGATGCAGTACGATGTTTATGTCTCTGAAAAGGGCAAAGATCTGACCCACAGTGTGGGCACATCAGTAGGTATTTCTCCGCTTGACTATATGATGATACTAGAAACTCCAATACAACTTTGCCAGCTCAAGACACATCTTTTTTCAGTCATAATTATGCTTTGCCTTGAAAGGGAACATTCTTTTTGCCTTTTGTACTTCCAGGCCCACTGGGTCCCATCTCATTTTATGAGCCAACAGATAGAATCTTACGGATCCAGTTTCAAATAGTATTTTGAATTGATATTGATTTTTATTTCACAAAATTAAGATCATAATTTGCCTAATTAAAAAGCAAACGTGTAAAATCACAATAGGCATTTCAGTTTTTCTTTTTTGCATGCATGCGCACTTACATGATAAAGTTCAAGAATATTTTCATCAGAGAGTTTGCAAAGAAGTCCACATTATTTCATTATATGGTTTTATACGGAATGATCAATTTTTGAAGGGTATAACATAATTTGAGCTTCTTTAAGCTACCATGACATTGTGTTATATGGCTACTCATTGGACTGATTCTAATCTGTTAAAGCATTGTTGCTTCCTATTGCTCTATGTTCTCATTAACTTTCATTTATTTTTCCAGGGCAGATTCTCATTCCCACACAGTTACAACTCCACTATTCAAAAATGATTTTTATACTTTTTCATAAATTTGATAATGAGATTCTTTGAGAGAGGTAGAAATCACCTTTTATGAGTTTTGCTCGTATTTTAGTAGTGTGTAGGTTGGACTACTACATAATTAAGGTAGAAGCTTTTTGCCAAGGAACAAATCATTATCCATTTTTACAGATGATTTATGAACATACAGGTCACTTATGAATTACAATTATTAGCATGCCCACATATCAGCCAAACCTTTCTCTAGTGATGCATGTAAATCTACAAGGACCTGGTGGGAAGAGCATGGCAGGTCCAATGTTGAATCAGAGTCCATAGTAATATTAGACAAACTTTTCTCTCACAAAGATGCACTATGGTCTACAGGACCGAGTAACCACATTAACAATATGGCAAAATCTTTTATATATTCTCTTTTCCTGTTTTTGATTTGTTTTGGAGGATGCCTTAGCACCTTTCTCTGTAATTGTTTTTCTCCATGCTTTAATGATTTTTTTATTATCTTAAAAAATCTGCAAAAGCCTCTGAGGAGCCAACAATATGTTAGATAAACCTATTCCTAAATCTATCCTTAGGCTCTCACATAATAGCTTCAGCTTTTAGATCTAGTTCTTCTTGAACATAACATCACAGCTTCATTGACCCATAGGCATACGTTTCAAATCTTGAGTGCCCTCATTTTGATAATTGAATTTCAGCACAATGTTAATGATGGGGCTATGTTTTACCAACAATTCCAAGTCCAATTACATTTCAACACAAGGTAAAACTAGGCACGTGCTTTGTGCACATTTTCAAGCCCAGTGGCCTACTATTTGCATTGCACATGGGCTCATAGGAAGGAAAACTCACAGTAAGCTGGAGGGCTGGGAAGGAGGGCCTAGGGAGAGGGTCCATCTCAAATAGAGCAGATGGGGAAAGAGCATACACTCTTGCATTAGACTAGTTCCAAAGGTTCTTTCTTGACCTAGCCACAAGGATGGGGATTTCTAATATGGAAAGACAATATATAGAACTCATAAAGAAAAAGATAATAGGAATTACTAGCCTTAAAATCTAAATGGACCAAAATAAAGATTGCTTACTTTTACTTGAGCTGCTAATCTTTCAAAAGTTGATTTGATAGCAGAAACAGCAAGCTCGCTCTTGCTTACAGGATGCCCTTTTTGACAATCTGCTAAATGAATTTGACCATATGAGGAATAAATCAAACCAGATATACTATTTTAGCAGTTGAGGAACATGTTTGATAATAAGACCTATTCTTAGGCAGTTAGGCCCTCTCCTAATACCTTTATCACCATCACCTGTAATAACAAAATCATCCACATAAACAACAAGAAGGATCCTACCCGATTCCCTTGATTGCAGTAGTGGATCCATCAGCAAGAGTAACAGAAGGTAAATTTGCAGGATATTGAAGAGTGGAAAAAAAGCTAGGTATACTTGTGATATGATCAGTGGCAGCGGAGTCTACAACCCAAGGACTAGAATGGGAAGTACTGGATTAAAGGCATACTGTGTGCTTACCTGTTTAGGCAAGGGATGCAATGGGAAGAGAAGCTTGTTCTAACGCTTGATACTGCTGGAACTTGAAACACTCTTCCAACATAGAGATAGCATGTTGCCCCCCACTCGACCCCAAAGGTGAGATTGGCTGCCCCCAAAAGTGTGAAGTCAGTGGTGCATTGGCAACACTGTGACGGTCTGCCGTGAAGATCCCAACATTGCTCAATACTATGATTATTCCATCCACAATGACTGCACTTGCGAGGAGTACCTCAGCCTCATCAGTCTCTACCACTACGACTACTCGAACCACTGCGATAACTTTTGTAGTTGATAGGTAGAGAACTAGAATCATTCTGTGTAGCAAAGGTTGTTCTCTCAGAGCTAGATGCAAGAGCAGGAGAAGGCGTACTAAAGGAAGCACGAAGGACACGAGAATAAACATCAGCAAATGATGGCAGCTTGGCACTACTGAGTATCTGGGACCAAACTACCTCAAACTCAGGTCTCATGCCTGCTAGAACAAGAAGAACTGTCATCTGCTCCCTCTGCTTCTGACGAACGTCGGCTGTTATAGGTTGCATGACGTTAGGCTCCTCATGAACACACTTCATCTTTCCAAAATAATCCGCAATGCTCTTATCTCCTTGTTGTGACTGAAAGTACTCCTGGGATAAATCATACATACGTGTAATGTTATTGGAGTATAGAAGTTTGACATAATCCCAAATCTCCTTGCACGTATCTAGATGCATACACATCCGTGCAATCTGTGGCTCCATCAAATTCCATGAAAGGGAAACAATCAAAGCATCTTCCTGAACCCATTTGTCTTTTCTCTTCTCATCAGAAGAATCAGATTGGAGCAAATGGTCAGATTTCCCTAATCCTACTAAATAAATCCGAACAGCTTTAGACCATTGAACATAGTTCTTTCCATCCAACTTTTGAGTCGTCTAGGAAACAAATTTTTGGGATTCATAGATTCCATCCCAACACTCAAAAATCAGCAATCACACCAAAAACAACAAGAACAATCAAAACTAATCAGGACCATCATAAACTATGTCAAGCACAGGCACGACGATGGATGAGGTGAACAACTCACCGATGGATATAGCGCTGCCACAGCACTCACAAATCAGCAACCACACCAAAAACAAGAAGAACAATCAATAATTGGAGCAATCACAAACCATGTGAAGCACCAACGCAACCACAGACAAGGTGAACAACTCACTGACGGATATAGCACTGCAATAGAACGCTGCCATGGCTCCAAAAAACTCACAAGGAAGCCTTCACAAACCCTGAACAGAAATTAACAGAATACCACAAGTACATGGTTGAAAAGGTTGAATTTTTTGAGCAAAAAACTGGCCTAACGGCTTGATAATATAGTCTAAAGAAGGAATCGGAGCATGGCAGGACAAAAAATAAATAAATAAGTGGCCAGAACTGCTATCACGTGCTAGCGCATGGGGTCGACCTTGCCGGAATTTGGCTGGCGCGTGGGGTGCCCTCCGGTGATGGGGTTTAGTGGGGTGGGTCATTGGGGAGGTCTGATTATGGGTATGTGATTCATTTTGTGATTTAGTATCGGACGGAGGTGGATTAGGGAATAACAGCCATGGGAATGGTGTTTTCCGGCGATGGACGAGGGAAATAGGGTTAGATAGGATCATGCCCTGATACCATGTTAAGATTTGATTAAAAATGAATGACCTAACTTGAAGATAGGTCTCTCCCTCTATTTATAATACAACTTTAAATACATTCTAATGACAATAATACCCTTACTAACCCTCACTAATTAATATACTAACACACTCAATAATAATACTACTAAAAGACATATATAACCTCTAACAACAACCTTAAACATGCAAAAACCCATGTTGAGAGGAATTTAGAAGCAATGAAACTATAAAGATGGTGATGGATAATTTCAACTAGACATGATTTTTCAAACCATTAATGACACATGAAAAAGATATTGCTACAAACTTTTCAGAAATAAAAGCTCAAAACCTAAAATCTGTCAAGGCTTATGTTTTTCTGGAAGATCATCTTCCTCTATTTAATACACTAAATGGCCACTTGGCCTTTATGCTAGCAATTAGCCAGTGCAAACCCTGCTAAATCTGCCCTAGAAAGTTTGTCCATGATATGGTGTTAAACTTCACAATTCTTCATCTCATGGTGTGATTTAATAAAGTTACAGTTGTCATTTGGAGATCTCCCTTCTTAATAATACAGGGAATGAAAATACCATAGTCAAAAGAGAAAAAGTTATAGAAGGAGTCCTCTGAGAAGAGAAGAGACAATGAAAAAAGAAGCCAACTAACCACCCAAGAGAGAGAAATTAAAGCAGTTTCAGTAAAATTCAAGAGAAAAAAAATGACAATCGCAGAAAACCAAGGTTGAAGGAGAATAAAAAGAATGGTATCTATGGTCTAACAATAGTAGGAACAATGAATTGATTTGAATGACTGAATTCCTCTCCAAATGCTGCCAAGAAAGCAAGCAATTCTGGTTCAACTACATGACAACACCAACCAACTACATACGAAGAATAAACCATGTTCCAAGATCTTTGAAAAAATACCTCATACCAAAGCAACCTCAACCAAAAAAAAATATACCCTAAAAATTGACACTGGGAAAGCATCTAATTATTAACCTGAAAAATGTCCAGTTCTTGGCTCATAAATAAAGAGGAATCAAATGTATATTAGTAATTAACAGAAAATTTGCTTATGCCATAAAGGTCCCTCGGAAGAACATAAAGCAGTGATTGGGCCGTTTAGACCATAAATATCATAATATTCCATGTTTTGTCTGCATTCACCTTAAGGCCGTTTGGCTCAGGTTATCCTACAGGAGTCCAAGGGTTGTGGCCTCCAGAATGTTGGATGTGCACATTTAGGAACCCATGGGAATCCTATGTGGCACCTTGGATTCTTAGGGAAGGCAGGATGCCCTCAAAACACAGGTATTTAGTACCCCATGTCTCCCTTAGGCAATCACTTCATTAGACAAAAATATCACCATCACTACTACTACTACTCCTATTATTATTATTATTATTATTATTATTAATAATTTAAAATATTATTAAAATTATTGATAAAAATATCATAATCGTTGATAATAATAATTATTATCATCAGTTTTCAGTATTCTGATAATTAGTTTCAATATTTGGATTATTAACATTTACAAATAATTATTATATTACCTATTTTCTTTATTTTGATTTTAGCATTAAAATTTATCATTAAATTTTATTGCAATTATTATTTCTTTATTTTATTTTATTTTATTTTACTACTGCTACATACACAAATATGCACATGACTAGAATGTATATAATATTATTATCCTTACAAGTTAGGATTATTTTGGTAATTTTATTGAAGTAACAATAGCATTACATTTATGCTAAATACTATAATCTTATGTTCCCATGAATCCTAATTAGTGAACCAAAACAAAAATAGACCCAAGAAATGATAATCTTATTCCCGATACCCAAGAAAGTGGTTCCAAAAGGGAATTTAGGATAACCTGAGCCAAATGCCTGCTAAAAGTCTCTCAATGTCATACATGTTTGACTGCATTTTCTCTAAGAGTCTAATCTAAACAATTTTTCCAGCGATTATGTACTATCTCAGACATTCAATTATGAAATGGCTGGGCAAAATTTAGCTAAAATATATACTTGTATAGTTTCTACAAATGTCAAATACATTTTAAGATAGGGACTTTTTTTGCAGACTAAAAAAATATCATATCCATCCTATACACCTTGCAAAAGCCATTCTTATTTCAAGTTGCCCTACACTTTGAATTATGTTTAAATTTCCTTTAAGGACATCATCTCCTCATCCCTAAATTTTGTTTTCAGCCTTCAGGCATGTACAAATTAATTTACAGAAAAGAGCGTAAGCACCACAAAAAAGACATGTGATTGAAATAGCATTTACGAGGATGAAATGACAAAATTTAGCAATACATAAAACAAAATTCCAAAAGGCAAAAGCAAAATGCAGGGCATTTTAACTCTCATGAGGAAAGGTGCAAGCTTCAAAGGATTAAGGCACCTTCTGGGGACTTTTTATAAATAAATAAAATACATACATATTGAAAAAAATAAGAAAATTACACAAAAAAAATAAAACAAATACTTATAATTTGTGAACTATTTTGTTGGTCATTCAAAGCATGCATACTTGATATCATTCAGGTAAACCATGCTAAGAGTAATCATAACATTAGAAAGCTTAAATTGTGTTCACGGTTCAAGATGCAATAATTTGTTTTGGAAAGGTCCAAAGTTTTAGGGATTCACTCAAATTAGAAATTCCTTAATCTTTTCTTGTATGCATCTAAATAAATTTGAACAAATTTTGAAAGCTTGATTTAAAACCAAACTTGACTTAAAATGCAAAAACTCAAAATGCGTAAGCGTCAAACAAAAAAAACACAAAAGAGCACATTTGGTGCAAATGCATAAACAATAGTTTATGTCTTTTGCTTTTTGAGAGTTAGTATTTAGATTATGCTCAGGGCAACTTATGCACTCTTTGTCTTGAGACAAGCGTTGTGCATTTTATCTGTTTAACATGCTGATAGGAAACATAGAAAAGTTAGAGTCATCTTGACCTCAAATAGAAGGGCTAGTGCACTATGTGTTAAAAAGTATATTAGTACATATCATAACATAAATTTAAGAGTAGACAATTTTTCAACGATATATTGCAGGGCCTTGAGCATAGCTATCAGTTGGAATGAGATGCATCTCTAAGTATCAACCTTACCTACTTATGCGGATTTTCAACTATTCCAAAGTGTCTAGTAAAAGTAACCATGTCCCATATCCAAGGGTTGGACATGGGTGTTCTAAATTGAAGTAAAGGACCCAGTTAGCTTGATAAACAATATAATAGCAGTAATATATTCCCAGTACTGCAATTGCATACCTCATTCACGTTGAAAGCACGGTGTATCAAAAGAGCCAGCACAAAGCAAGGCAGAATGAGATAGTAATGTCGGAAGGTGTCTTCATTCTTGCTGTATGTCTGCTTCACTACCTTATGGTATCTCATATACCAGACAATACCAATTGAAGTCCCAATAAACACTAACTTCATGATAGTATTGTACAAAGAGATATACCTCATGAACAAATCAAGATACCGGGTAAGAAAGATGATAACATATAATTCTTGAGTCTTAAGCGAAATTCCTGATGCATGTTAAATGTGAATGTTAGGGATGATAGAATATTGCACAAAACAAGGGCACATACATTTTGAAAACTAAGCTTAAAATAAGCACAGAAAGTAAGACACATGGAAACAAAGAGAGACCTCAAGCTCTGCTTGTGTGCGTGTTAGCAACTTAATATTGATTTGGGGCCCGCTCATAGATAAAAATAATCGAATCTGAATTATTAAGAGATATCCCATTTTCAAGTTAAGGAGTTCAAATAGACTTGCACATCAGGCAACCTAAAAATCTCTGTATCCTACATTGCCAAATGCCGTTACAAAGTCTAGAAACATTCCTTTAGTCCTCTAATGTACCCAAGCTATGCCACATGGGCTAGTGACTCTAGTCAAGTGCAATCATTTTCTTCTTCTCCCCTTTTTCTTCGCATCACAAAGGTAAGACACCACCAGTTTGTGGCACCCTCCGTAGGCGTGACCAAGAGCTTCTGCCCATCAAGAACTTATGCCAGGAAGGGCTTAGATCCAAGCCCATAAGCAGACCATGGCCCCTACATTTAGGGCCTACCATGAGAGCTGCATGTGGATCCATCAGGGAAGTTGAGCCATACTTGACCTAACCCCACTGGGGCAAAGTGGCATGGTGCTGTAAGTTTGAGATTGAATACTTTGAGCTAAAAAATAGCCACATCATTGCCCTCAGGATCAAACTTGTGAGTTTCCCATCCTCCAAACCACAAGGGAGTAAACCCTTACCACTAAACTACCATCCCTAGTGATGTCCAACTACTTTTAATCATTTCAAGTAATGAACAGTGAAAACCAAGAATTCAAGAAAGCTTTCAGGAGTTTAAACTTTTCGAAAACCTAGAAAAACACCCCGAAAGTTCCTACTTGAGTGAGTACAAGTATGGATTTCCTTGAACCTCAATGGTATGTGGATGATTGGATATAAGGGGAAGACAAAATCCCCAAAACGCTTATGGGCAGTGGAAAAAATACCAAGGAATTTGAGAAATTGAGCTCTTTGGAGTTTAAACTTTTCATAATCTGGGGGAAAACCCATGCTTCTTGCTTGTGCCCAATGGGTTTTCTTGAACTTTAAGGATGTGGATAACTGGGTATAACAGGAATATTTTTGGTAATTTTAAGGAAAATGGATTACAAAGATCATCAGGGAACAGGGTTCTAGTAAATACTCCCAATACAAATATTCAACATCATTATTCCCTCTCAAATATATATCATTATTGTATGAAGTAGATGATTGGATATAAGAGGAAGATAAAATCCCTAAAACACTAACAGAGTGGAAAAAATCAAAGAACTTAAGAAATTGAGCTCTTTGGAGTTAAAAATTTTCATAATCTGGAGGAAAAACCCATACTTCTTGCTTGAGCACAAGCAAGAATTTAATTTTCAATAGAATTTAATTTAGCAGATGGATGAAATTCAATTTAATAAATATCAACGGAACCAATAACCTATACCATATAGAATGTAGAAAAATGATCCATGAGCCACCCCTAAGTGGTCAGTTGCAGTAGTAATATTACAAGTAACAGTAGTGGCAATAATAGTGGAGCCAACCCTATACACACACACACACACATACATCCTGCCAAAAGAAGTACGATATCTAAGTTTTAGAAATATTTAGGACATGTACATTAGTTGCAGCTAACAAATTGGACAGCTCAAAATGAGCACAAAATGAACACATGGTCCATGATGTGTGCAAGACACAGCTTACTATGAAGTATGAACCATCTAATTTGGAATGTCACTCTTAACATTTCTCTTTCAAGTTTTTACTTGTTGCATTCTTTTGCGTGAGACAATAAAATGGTCTAAACCCATGTTTCATTTATGAGAGACTGAAGGGAACGTTCTTTTGGATGAGTCTCTAGAGTTCGGAGACTCGATACACAACAAACTTTTGTGAGGGGCATTCTTTTGCATAGGACCACAAGAGCGAGGCACATTGAGTAAGATTCTCAGTTTCCCTTTTTTTATTGGGTCAACGGGGGGAAGTACCCCCTCTTGGCCCTTTCAGTCCATCACTGCAGTAGCAACAGCAGCCAGCGGCAGTGGCGACATCAACAGTAGTAGTAGTGGCTGTACAAATTTTCAACACCTCTTCACTCTCCTATCGTGTGACAATACTGCTACATTGAGAATACCTAAAACTGTTGGGATACTGGATAGTAAGAGATCTTGGGAAAATCTCTATTATTAAACACCACAACATACAGACCTATTTTTATAATAAGAGAAGGCCAACCATAAACCTAGCACCACGACCCCTGCCAAAGGTGCCCACTTAAATACAGTATAGAGATGAATCAAACCAAGATATCCTAGTCGACCACTCACCCTAGAGCTTGTCCTTATGACTCAGCTACTTTGTGCAGGGTATCAAAACATACAACACTTCCTAACCAACTGATAATACTAATTTGGGAGGGGGGAATAGTCAAATGGTAGCCATTTTCATTTTCTTCTATCCAGGACTAGCAATTGAAGTGATTCAATGAAAAAAAATTCTAACTTCTTCGGCTGCATTTGGATAGGGTATTTCAAAAAGGTATTTTATTTTCAGATACCATTACAATACCTTCTACTAAAAATTTTTGTTTGGATACCTCGAGAGAGAATTTACAAAATTCGTATGATTTTTAGAGGACAGTTCCACTAACTAAAATTTTCTTCTCAAATAATACAAAAAAAAATTGTGTTTAAGAAAAGCCCCCTTCGGCATCTGCTTCCCCAGCTCCGCCACCAAGCCCAACTGCACGCACCGGGCATCGCCAAGTTGCCCCACCGAGATAGAAGTGGGTTTGCCTAATTGAGCTAGTCCTTTCCCGCCGACCTTTCACATAATGGCTTTCATTATCGTTCTGAAAATGAGATTTATAAATTCCTAACCGAAGTATCAAAACAAAATATTCATAATTCTGGGGTTTTCTTATTAAAATCCATCATTTTTGGAAATTCCAGTAATTACAAATGCTTGCACAAACGCACCCCGTGCGATTTGGGGAAATGCTTCAGAGAAATGTGTGTGATCAGTGATTTTTGGGAAATGGTCTTCATTTGTCCAAAAATCACAAATTCTCTCAAACCACCAACAATTTCGTTATTCCACCAAACACTACTCGCCGATCATGATAATCAAGCAAGAGCAAATGCATGAAGAGAACAGAGTCGGTAACGGAAAACGAACAGGAGAGAAAGAGTCGAGGCAACAATGGCGCATACCAGCACAGGACTTCGTGGTGCGAATCTTGAGTAGGAGAACGATGATGCTGAGGAGATGGGTCATGTCCCCAGCAAATCTAAACAGGTTCATGGTTTCCCTCTTTTCCTGTTCCTGCTCGCGTGCTCTGTCAGTTCAAATCTTGGAAGCTCTCCTCCTCTTGCAGAGGACCGATTTCAAGGCGCTATGTTAGTTTTGAAATGCTTGACTCGTAAACGCATGAGCATTGACCTGACGCTAATTTATCTTCTTTCTCCTTATAAAATAGTATAGTAGACTAGTAGTTGAGAAAAATACTCCATCTTGGTTTTTTTTTTTTTTCAAAAAAAAAAGGGCTTGTGTTGTAATTTTAGTACAAGATAAATGATATTTTACATAAATATTTTTTTTAAATATATTTTTTTATGATCCGAAACTCTAATCTTGATAAGTCTCTCAAATCCATCCAGACTGCACTAAATCAGGATATGAAAATATTGTCTCGTGACGTAAATTTTGGATCTTAAATTTGAATTTTGGTTAATTTTGCTTCTTATTCAAATGCAATATAAATTCAAAACATGTAAAAGTCAGCATCGAGGCTATGTGAAAGGTGAGACTAGAGAGAGAGAGGTCTAACTAGGTACTATTTTGCCTGCAAAATAAGGGTCAATAAAGTTTGGTAGGCAATAAAAAATATGAAAATGAAAAGGTAATGTCTCATTCAGGTTTGCAAAAGTGAACTTCCATTCTCATTTCTCAATGTTAGTTTTTTTGTAATTTTGAATTAAAAATAAAAATCCTAACCACCAATCAAAACTTTTTTATTTAATTAAAATTAAATTTAACATAATAACCTACAATGTTAGTAATAGTAACATTTATCTAAAAATACTTTTTCGAAAAAATATATGTACTTAAATGAAAAGCACTTATCTAAAAGTAGTGTGATATTACCTTTTGTAAGTGCTTTTTCAGATGAATAATTTTTTTAGAAATACATTTTTCTTTAAAAAAAATACTTATTTTTTTATTAAAGGGTTAATTTGGAAAAGTATTTTTTTAAAGAAGTACTAATTTAAGTGTAAACCATACACTAGTTATGAGGATCCGTTAGTCTACTGTGTAACGCCCTAACCTGGGTCTGCCAAGGAGCACTACGTTTATCCTCCTCTACCTAGACCAGACAATAGGGAGGCCGGCATTATCAGATTAATGATTGGCCCCACAGATCAACACGTGTCATTTTCAGTGTATTTTATCTTCACTCACGCACTTCTTAAGAAAACTTCCCAATAGGTCACCCATCCCAATATTGCTCAAAGTCAAACACGCTTAACTGTGAAGTTCTTATGGGAAAACTCCCGAAAAGAAATGTGCACCTTGTTGATATGGGTAATAACATCTAATCTTTTTAAGTATTTTCATCCATAGGGTATCACATTCTCCCCCACTTATAGAACGCAACGTCCTCGTTGCGAATCCAAATTTCCAAACCCAAGCGATGTGAATCTCATCACACTTCTGGTTGGGTGTTGGTTCTGATACCATTTGTAATGCCCTAACCTGGGTCTGCCAGGGAGCACTGCATCTCTCCTCCTCCACCTGGACCAGACAACAGGGGGCCGGTATTATCGGACTAATAACTAACCCCATAGATCAACACATGTCATTTTCAGTGTATTTTGTCCTCATTCACACACTTCCTGAGAAAACTTCCCAGAAGGTCACCCATCCCAATATTACTTAAAGCCAAACACGCTTAACTATGGAGTTCTTATTGGAAAGCTCCTGAAAAGAAAGATACACCATGTTGATATAGGTAGTAACATTTAATATTTTTAAGTCTTTTCATCCATGAGGTATCACATACTAGGTTGGGCCCACTTTCTCATCTATCATTAAACTACATAGGGTCGTGAGATCATGGACTCTAAACACATAAATGACAAAATAATCCAAATGCTTACCTATTTAATCAATTGTCTAAATTTAGCAATTTAGTAATGAAAATATCTATTTGCCTATTAAAAAATAATTGCATTGTTAATTTTATACTAATTTTATATATTTTCAAATAAATTATACTAAAAATTAACATTATCTCGTGCATTGCATAGACCTCGGCTAGCATGATTGTTTAATGCAAATAACATAATTATAGAAATTAGGAAAGTTTCAAGTGAATTGAGGAAAGACACTATAATACCGATTTAAAAAATAAATTAGATACTCAAAACTATAATAATTTTAAAGCATAATTAAATTCGAGTAGGCTATGAACATTTTACAAAAGGGTGATTGAAGAAGTACCAAGGTTTAGGAAAATCGATTGTCTTGTGTCCCATAGATTAACTACAAGTGATTTATATCTATTAAACAGATTAATAAAATATTTGAAAGAAATAAAATGATTTTGCAAATAGTTTTAATTGACTTAGAAAAAATCTAATATTAAAGTACATATGCAAGTTTTTAGTCAACTGTAGGAAGAAAAAAAACACATAGTAGTCATATAAATGTCAATAAATGCATTTATGATAAAAGTCGTGACCAGTGTCAAGGTTGCAAGTAAATGGTTTGATAAATTTCTACTCACAGTAAGTGTGTCTAAAGGGTATGCTTTTGAATCCTTATGTTCGTGATGCATTGGCATTTGAACTTGGTAAAATGTCCACATTAATTTATCACACTATCATTCACAAGTGATGTTAGTTTGATCGACTAAAATTTAGAGAGGGAATGGAGTTAAGTTGGAACTAATGGGAGAAACTTTTGAATCTGAGTGCTTCAATATAAGAATATATATATATATAAAACAAAAATACATAAAATGTAATTTTAGTTGTTTTATGGTTTTAAAAAAATTAAACTCGGTATTTAATGGATTATAAGCACTAATAGATTTTCATACTTTCAACTTATTTTGAATAGCGAAAAAATTAAACTATTCCTAAAAGGTTAAAGCAAAAACTTTGTAGTCCTCCAAGTGACAACTTCTTTAATACTTTTTTTTTATTATTATTACTTAAGAACTCCAGCCACCAATAAGCCCTTCGGACTCCCCGATGCGGCACCAAACCCACTTATATTACCTTTTGAGTGTCATTTATTGAAAATTTAAAAGTCTATTATGACTCATTTGGTAACATAATGCCCAAAATGTCTATATATATATATATATATATATATATATATATATATATATATATATATATATATATATATATATATATTCCACACGGTTCCCTTCACAACCCTTTATTTTCCAATACTTAATCACACCATTCTCTTCACCCTCCAACACTTTGCCTCTTCATTATTTTCCTTTTCCCCCTAATATCACATAAAAAACTCACTCTTATTCTCTTGGCTTGCTAAGACATGATCATCAACTCGTTTTCTCACATGCTTATGAGCCAATTTAAAAAGAAATAAGACCCAATGGAATCTATTAGTTATTACTTTAATTTGAAAAAAAGACATCTATTGATATTGTCCGATCTTCATCTTGGAAGAATAATTATGAGCTTACGTAAATATCAACTTTATTTTTTGTAGGCATTTTATAAAAGATCATATACTTCCACATTTTGTTCTAAAAACCAACTTCGAGATAATGTTATTCAATAACTTTGCGCAAGGATTATATACCTTTGGCAAAAAGTTTAATGATATGTGCAAACCAAGGATGTGGATACGAGAGAGTGTTTTTTCTTATTGTGCTAATTATATTTATTTCTCACGACTAAGTTCTTATTTGTAATCATAATATTGTTTTTTTGAATACTAAGCACACAGTAGTAGCTAACAATTTGTTTAAAAATTTAATATAGTCATGCATAAACCAACTATAGTTCAAGAAATTTTCAATAAAATTATAAAAATCCCTTTAATTACGAAAAATATAATGATTAATCATACAAGTCATATAATTCCATTTTATAGCTTAAATTATTATTGTCAATAACTGAAATTTGCATCTTATTTTTGGTAACAATTGTAGTAAGGTCTCGAAGAAGAATCCGGAATGGTAAGGAATAATAATAATACAAGTTTGATAGAATCATCACTAACCTATTACTTTCCTAGGTGTGGTTAGTTTACTTAATTATTACTCTTTAATTTGTCTTTAAACTAATCTCAGGTAAAGAAACCAATAGTTGTTGTCGATTTTTACCAAATCTAGGATCAAGAATATAGTTACTTAAGGAGGAGGTATTAGCAACCCCTACACAACCACTATACGAATGATATCTAATTAATTATGAATTATCCCCAAATTGAATTAAATGGTCTTTAATTAACTCCTTAATAAGCAAATGAATATTGAAAAATTTTAAAGAAATTGTAAAATAAAGTGCGATTTATTAATGTTTAAAAAGATCTCCAAATAAGAGGATTTTATTAGATAAACCTCACCTCAAAACTAATATAAGTAAGGTCTGAAACACCTTGTTACCCTTTGTTTTATCATTGGGATGCACACATGCACACCAAAAAATATATATTCAGATATATAATATACAAAATGATTAAATAAATTAATAAAAATTAGCAAAAAGTCTTCAAAACATCCCCAAATTTTCTAGAATTTTTTTTAATAAAATTTTTTTCTGAAATTTATAACATTTTAATGCAATTTTTTTTTTTGGCTTTTTAAGAATTTTCCTCCATTTTGTTTATTATTGGTATTTTATTTATTTTTTATCTGATTAATAAATTATTCAAATAATTTTTTAAAATTTTTTCCTAATTTTTTATGATTTTTTTACTATACCTCCAATTTAAAAAAAATTAAAATTAATTAAAATTAATTTAAGGTTCAAAAAATAAAATGAGCAGTTTAGGGAATGTTAGATCGGTTCAACCAGTTTGAATTGGTCAACAAGTCAACCTAGGTTGACTTTGGTCAACCCTTATTCAGGGAAAGTGTTGCCATATGTCAACATTCGACGGTGACATGTGGCAGCTAGAGACTTAAAAAAAAAAAATTGTGGTAGGGTGACGTTAGCATGACATCAACTGTCATGTGGTAGAAATTGACACCCACAGTGCACTTGAGATGGATTGCTAATGTGGCAACTATTTGGCCATCCGAAAAAAAAAACACACACACTGGACGGCCAAGATTTCGCCACATCACTCCCCAAATGTGCAGTTCTGGGTGCGCCACGTGTCACCGTCTGTATGGTGAAATGTTTTCCACTTACTTTTTTTTTTTGAAAATTTAATATATATATATATATATATATATATAAGTTTTTCCCTTTTTCTTTTCTTTTATTTTCTTTTTTTTTTTTTCCCGAAGACTCTCAAATCTCTCTCTCTCCTCTCTGTTCTCCTTTTCAATTCTCTACTTGTCTCTCTTCGAGTCTCCTACTTAGCTCTCTCTCTTTCTCTCTTCAAAGCTCCTTTTTCTCTCTCAACCCCCTTTTCCTATTTTGCTTGTTTTCTTTCCTTTTATTTTCATTTTTGTGACTTTTCTAAATTACTGGCTGAATTTTCCTAAAATTTCTTTCATGCCAAATAGGCTTGATGAGTGCTCATGTTTAGTTCTAACCTAGGATTAGGCTTGGGTTGAATCAGGCATGGAGTTGAGCTAAAGCTAGGTTAAGATGCAGGCTGTGCTTAAACTGGTTGGGTTAGGGACAAATTGAAGCAGACCCATTTGAGTCACTGGGCCTTGACTGTTGGTACTATGCCTTGGATTTGGCCCAAACAAGTCATTAGGCTTAGATCTTAAATTAAAAATTTGGGCTTTGGTTTAGACTTAGCTATTTGGGCCAAATCAAGTCTGGGTGTTTGGTTAAATGGGCTCATAAGGGTTATTGGGTTTAACCAGGGTAAAGCCCAATTGGGCTTCATGGGTTCTTAAGCTCAGGTAGACTGGTAAGTTGGGCTCAACCTAACTAGACTTTGGGCTAATTTAACTAGGCTAAGCCCAGTCTAGGTCCGGGACTAGATTTTATGTATTTGGGCTTAGGTTGGACCATTGGGCTTATGGGTTTAGGTGAAACAAGGTTTGGACTAGGATATAGGTTTAGGTGAATTTGGGTTAGGGTAAAACGTCAATGGATCCAAGTCAAAGTTAACTTGGATTTTAGGCCTTTAGGTAGGTTGACTTAATTTGACTCTGGTCTTCAGGTCAGATCTGGATATGGTTATTCAGGTTGAAACTTTAGATCCGGATCAAATATCCAGGTCTGGTGTTAGAGATTTCTACAAAATTTTTATTCTAACTTCAAGCATTCAATTTGACTATTAAATCTTTGGGAATTACTTATTCTTTTAAATTTTGTTTGAACCCATTCTCAATTTATTTGTGAACAATTTAATCCTAAATTTATAACAAACATAACTAAAATAAATGGGTACTAATCTTTTTTACTCCTCAGTCTTTGAATCACTCTCCTTGCAAACTTGCTGCTTCTCTTTGTTCTCTCTGCTTTTATATCTCTTCTCTGCTTTTAATCCAATGCTTTTATATCTCTTCTAGCTGCTCACCTTCTCTCAAACTCTCAATCTCTCGATTTTTCTCCTAAATCTCAGTATCCAATTCTTTCTCCAACTGTTGTTCTCCCTCTCAACCCTCCGATAAGAGAATAGTCCAATTAATTATAATTGATCAATCAAATTAAATTTGGATTGATTGATTTAATTTGTTTTACTTTTGATTTACAATTATCCGCATGTCTAACTGAAAATATTTTTTATGTGTGTAGGTGCAAGCATGGTGAAGTTGGCCCATAAAACTTTATTTATTTGTTTATTTTTCTAGTTTTCATATATTATTTATTTTTTTATTTGAAATTGTACAAAATGAATATTTACAACAATATGTATGAATTTGATGAAAATAATAAGGCTAATTTTTGCTATATATAGCTCTAGATAAAATAAGGTGTCTACAGTAGTAATATTAGATAATTTACAAAAAGAGTTTGATTCTTCTTATCATCGAAAAAATTAATCATTATTTGTAATATATAAAATACGTTCCATGTGCAATGCACGTGTCCATAATGTATTGAGAGAATATGTAATTGGGAGTGTTTGGAGAATTGCCCATCTTTACCAACTTGACCCAAACCATCCATGAATAATGATCTTAAAATACTTGGTTGGCAAGAGATTGTTATTCTATATAAATTTATCTCATGGGTTGAACGACATATTTAGCGTGCAAAACTACTCTACCCAACATGACCCAAATATAATTGTAATGGCAAGAAATTTATTTGAAAAGAAAAAGAAAAAGAAACAACAACAACAACAATGACAAAATGATGGAAGAGAAGGTCAAAGGCTATGTATAATTGTAAGAACTCTTTAAGGTTTAATCTCCACATTTCGAGTTAATAGACAATTAATTTTGTCAAATTAATGGATGTGGACGTTATTTGATGATTGCTTGATCACTTTATCTACGCTGTCTATCCCTTGTTTTGCAAAGTCATTAACTAATATTATTGTTTTTGATTTATTACAAACAATAATTTTACACCGATGACACTAATTTTTATGCTCAACTTGGATTAGTTTAAGCCCTAATCTTTCAATCATCATCAGTTCCAGAAAACAATTACTTTATGTATAACAGTATAAGAAAAGAAGACACTTGAGTTGCTTAGCTAAAGTGACCATCGAAGGACCTCATGCCTAAGTCAATTGAGATGTAGTCGTAATGGAAAATGGTGAATTTAGGATTCCAAAGATGTTTTGTCGCGCCCCAAATCCGGTGGAGCCAAAGTGCTATATCTTATACATATATTTCTGATACCATAATTATAACGACTCGAACCCAAACAAGGAGTCTTGGGTGTCCCTATCCATAAACTCAATTTAAACATGTTGCGGAAGATATTTAAACATCAAACACATTACCAGAGTTCTAAACCATTATAGTTACACATATTTATCTCTATGTTCTATATATTACATGCCAAAATAAACTAAACATGACAAATCCAGTGTTTCACAACACTTACGATACCTACAAAATCGAATCCTAGCCCCGTAGCACGCTAGGCTCGATTCCTTGTAGGACCTGAAATATGAGATGGATATTGGGGTGAGACACTTCTCAGTAAGACAGATTAGATTATCATCAATGTGTGGCTAACATGAGTTTTAGTGTGATCATAATACATTCATATACCTAACTGTAGGTGAAAAGGCATTTGAAAACTATACTCACACCTATATTATTCAAAATACATAATTTCCTTGATAACATACTTTTGGCTCATTATAGCCCATGTTGGGATTGGTGTATTCTTAAGAGGGAAATGAATGAATTACAACCAATAAAGTTTTTCGTACAATTAAAAGTTCTTTTAACACAATCAAGTTTATACAATTATATGATCCAAATATATGCACTCACAGATGATATGGATTTAATGCTCAAGTGAGATCTTGAAAATTTAATTCAAGACAATATATTATTCAAATGAATATTCAAGGTTACCTCAAAACCCTAATCAAGTATCACAAAGATATTTTATCAAATATAATCATAACAGACACTTAGGGTTTAAGCTTGCAAAAGATTTATCAAATAAAGTAAGTAAGCTCTCAAATCTTGCATTTTGAATGCAAAGACTAGTAAGCTAAAACAAGTTATTCCCAATCAAATATTTGCATACGAAATATTATGGGAATAAACAATCAAGCAAAACTCTCAAAAAGATTTTTCAAATTTGTATGAATATGTGAGAGTAAGGCCAAGGAAATGATTTGAAAGATGCACACAATAACCTTAATCAAATCCCTACAAACTTGTCAAATCCCTACAAACTTGCAATTGAATTGCAAGAGAGGAATAATATGAAACTCTCTACTTTAAAAATAATATTTGCAAGTAAGTGTAAGAGAGAGTATTAAAAAAAATATGCTTGATATGTAAAGTATATAGCAAAAGAAGTATAAAAATTTGAGAGGAATTTTTGCTAATTACTTTTTGCTAATCGCCTATCTAATCAAGGCAAATGATGGGTATATATAGAGTGCCTTCAAAAAATAGTCGTTGGGGGCACATTAGGTATTTTGAAAAAGTTTAATTAAAATTTAACCCCAATTACCTTTAATTAACCACGAAAAAAATAAGGCAACCCGAGAGTTTCAGTCACCCGGTTCTTAGGGTCGGTCGCCCAAACAGACATATAGAGAAAAGTGAAGTTTTTGACTTTGAATGCTCGAGGGTGAGTTCGGGTGGCTAAGTCAAGGCGATTTCCCAAACGTTCGAGGTTCGGTCGCCTAGTGAGTAGTTCGGTATGCCGAACCTCACAATTCGGTCGCCCAGGGTGATTTTGAACAAAACGTTCAGGCCCCGGTGGAAGGTAAAAAGTGATAGCTCTAGGGTTCGGTCGACCATAGACATTCAATTCAATTTCAGTTCGGTCGCCCGAGCCATAGTCAATAGTTTGACCTAGTCTAGTTCGGTCGACCGAGGCATTTATAATGCCAAGGTTCGGTCACCCGAAGCTCTTTCAAGCTTCAATTTTGGTCCTGATTTTGATAAGTAGTCACCCCTATTCATATACTTATAACTCTCGAGTTATAGGGGATTTGTCATGAGGTGCTTAGGGACCAAAAGTCATTCTATGGCCTAGGATTTTAAATTAAGCCCAAAAATCTGGCATGAATAAGTTATAGCATTTTGTGCTAAGGTTTTAGGGTCATAGTGGTCAATCTATGGTCTTTTGTATCTTGAGCATTAAGTCTTATCATGCATGCAAATGCATTATTACATACCATATTATATTACAAACCCAAATAAAATTGAATACAATTACAACAAGAAAATGTGGTCTTCATTCCCTTTGCTTCTCCAATAGCCATACGAGGCTTGATCTTTACGGACCGTATGACTTCCTTGTGTTCCTAAAATCAGTGCATGCTAAGAATGAACCTGTTCAAGAAGTTCAATGCACACGTAAGTTACTTTATATTTGTCATAATCAAAACGAGATAAGACTCAAAAAGTCAACAATCTCCCCATTTTTTATGATGACAAATACAAATGCAAAAGTGGGAAAGCCAAAGAGGGCTCCTCCTAAGAGTATGCATTATAAAGACCCGAAAAAATTAAAATGATTAAAATAATTAGAAAAAATAATAATAAATAAAATAACAGATAAATAAATAAAAGAAATGGTGTGGAAAAAAGTAGAAAAAAATTAAAAATAAAAGAATTAAATTAAATTAAGATAAATTAAATAATTAAATAATTAGTTATTAAATTAAATATTTTTACATTGGATTTAAAAATAAAAATAAAAAAACCATATAAGATAAGTATAAGATAAGTTTAATATATATAAATATATATATATATATATATATATGTAAAGTTTACTGAAAAGAAGAAAGTAAAAGAAGAAAGAAGAAGCAGGAGAAGAACAGAGGCGACACCCCCCCCCCCAAAGCTTTTCTGCGTGCAGCACGCAGCCACGTCCGTCTCCGTCTCTTTCTCTCTCAATTTCTCGATGAGTTTGTAACAGATCGGGAAACGGAAGGTGTCGTTGGAATCCTGGTTCCGTTGCCGACATTTCTATTGGAGCAGATTTTTCATGGGAACGGTTTAGGCATTGCTCTTGGGGAAAGGTATTTTTTTCCTATTTTCTCAATTTCTCTGTAAATATACTGTTAAATCAACAATCGGACACCACCACGGGGTCCTAGTCGTCGTCATCGTCATTTTGGCATAGGTAATTTTACAATTGGGGTTTTCTAGGTCCTACTCCAAAGCAAGAGTGGGATTTGTAAAATTTGGCAATTTGACTATATTTGCAGGTATTACTATTTATTTAGGAATTATGGCCCTAGGAAATATTTAAATAATATTTTATTTAAGAATAATTTATTGGAATTAGGAATTTAATTTCAGGATCCGGGTGAGCGCCGCAGGCATCTTTTCGAGGTCCCTGTTGGCGTAGTTCAAAAAACAAGGTAAGGGAAAAAATATATATTGAATCAGAATTTTTATGAATTTAATGAAAAAATAAATTGTGTTATATGTGCGTGTATATGTCTCGGTATGGGTAAAATGCCAACCATTTAAATTATATTTTTTTCGAGTTTAGGGCTGTTTATTGGATATGTATATGCGAAAATGAACTAATGAAAATGAGAAATATTTTCAGAATAATTATATAAGAAATGAAAGGTATTTTCAGTATATAAACATTAAATGTTGGTTGACTTATTTTACAGGCAGTTTATGAATTTTATTATTAAATTGTGTGGCATGAGTAAATAGAATGTTGTGTGGAAATATATGTTAAATGTATGAGATGCAGGTTAAGTAAATAATGCATTGTGAATAAAACATGACATGGACTATGTTGCTTGTGTGTGTTAATGCAACCAAGTAAAAAGCTTAAAGATGTTGGGTAAAACAGCTGAAAGATGTTGGGTAAATGTACGATAGCTGAAAGTCGGGTTAGTAGATTTTAGCGCATTTCTATGTGGACTAATTGTTAGTAGATCTAGCTTATTTCTATGTGGACTAACTGTTAGCAGATTCTAGCGCATTTCTATGTGGACTAACTAATGACGGCTAAAGAGCGGTTGTAGTACAAATGAATGAAATGAAAACGTTATGCAATGAAATGACAATGGAATGACAATGCAATGAAATGAAATGTGAAACGTGAATGATATGAATGAGAAAGAGTCACTTAAAGTGAAATGCAATACAATGTTAAACTATGAATATGAACAGATGTGTATGATTGAATAATGATAGAAAGAATGATGTATTATGATATTAGAAGTATGTATGTACGTAGAACATGTTACGATTGGGCGAGGCGTACCTTTCACTTGAGGGCTTGCTGAATAAGGCGAGTGTACTAGTAGTTACAGATGTGGTAGTAGCCGCATAACGTACTAAGGCAGAGGGAACCTACTTGTATGGGCGGGTAGATTTCCCTATCCTTAGGGCCTTCGCCGATAAACTTTTGTATGAACTGTGTGAGTACGAGATCAATTTATCACTTGAGAGCTTACTGGGTAAGGTGAGTGCCCTGGTATGCTTTAGTTGTGACCTTTGGGTTGCCAAATGTATCAGAGCAGAGGGGTGCTTCTTGTATGAGCAGGTAATCACCCCTATCCTTGGGTAATCTCATGGGTAAAATATTTTGTATGTGTTTGAATAGGATCAGAAAATAATTTTGAAAATTATGTTAAGAATTTGCAAATGTTAAATATTATGTTGACTATAAACTTATGTTGATCACACACTACTTTAATATATTGTTTGTTCCCTTACTGAAATGTGTCTCACCCGAATATGAATTTATCTTTTTTCAGGATTTCCTCGAAATTGAGCTTTGAGAGCTCGAGGTTTTTATAGCATTATTGGGAAATAGAAAAAGAAAATGGTATATTTCTATGTTAATTTTGGGGAATGTAAATATTTATGTTTTATGCCTTTATGTTTTAAGGATATTGAGTGAGGAATGATTGTGAAAATACTGAATTGTTTTGGAAGCTATGTAGATTTATGGAAATGCAGGTGATGGGTGATTTAATATGGATTATAGTTAGAATTAGTAAACTCTGATATTATGTTATATGGAGATTTTATTTTTGTTTCCGCTGCTTATGATACGGATTACGGATTATCAGGGATTTTATTAGGTATAACGCACCGGACCCGGGTTTAAGGGTTCGAGGCGTTACATTGTGGTATCAGAGCAATGTCTAGCCGAAAGTGTGATTAATTTCACATCGGCTGGATATAAAAATCTTAGAGTATTAGGTTAGAAATGATTTATACCAGAGTATAGGAAACAGTTAAGATAAGGATGCTAAATGGATGAGTTAGGTTAGGTGTTGAGAAGTAGGTATGGTGTAGGGAAGTATAAGATTTTGTCTTATAGCTTGGAGCCGAAAATCCCTTGGCGGACTTATGTGATTTTCTGATTCATTTGAAAGTTTTTGAAAACCACGGTAAATCCATCGAGGGTAATGTTTCTTAACCGTGAGACTGGTCCTTATATGGAGAACTTGGATGTGTATTGGATTTAAAGTATATAATTGTGTTGTTGAGATTATGGTGTAGGATATAGTAAATTGTGGAATTATGAGAATGAAAGATCGGGTAACAAATTTCAAGGACAAAATTTCTTAAGGAGGGAATAATATAAAGACCCGAAAAAATTAAAATGATTAAAATAATTAGAAAAAAATAATAAATAAAATAACAGATAAATAAATAAAAGGAATGGCGTGAGAAAAAGAAAAAAAATTAAAATAAATAAATTAAATTAAATTAAGATAAATTAAATAATTAAATAATTAGTTATTAAATTATAATATTTTTACATTGGATTAAAAAAAAAAGCCTAATTAAAATAAGAGAATATATATATATATGTAAAGTTAACTGAAAAGAAGAAAGTAAAAGAATAAAGAAGAAGAAAGAAGAAGCAGGAGAAGAACAGAGGCGGCACCCCCTCTTGAAACTTTTTTGCGTGCAGCGCGCAACCACGTCCATCTCCGTCTCTTTCTCTCTCAATTTCTCGATGAGTTTGTAACGGATCGGGAAACGGAAGGTGCCGTTGGAATCCTGGAAGAAGAAAGAAGAAGCAGAGAAGAACAGAGGCGGCACCCCCCCCGAAACTTTTCTGCTTGCAGCGCGCAACCACGCCTGTCTCCATCTCTTTCTCTCTCAATTTCTTGATGAGTTTGTAACGGATCAGGAAACAGAAGGTGCCGTTGGAATCCTGGTTCCGCTGCTGACATTTTTACTGGAACAGATTTTTCATGGGAATGGTTTAAGCACTGCTCTTGGGGAGAAAGGTAACTTTTTCCCATTTTCTCAATTTTTCTGTAAATATGTGGTTAAATCGACAATCGGACACCACCACGGGGTCTTAGTCGTTGTCGTTGTCATTTTGGCGTAGGTAATTTTCCAATTGGGGTTTTCTAGGCTCTACTCCAAAGCGAGAGTGAGATTTGGAAAATTTGGCAATTTGATTATATTTGTGGGTATTACTATTTATTTAGGAATTATGACGCTAGGAAATATTTAAATAATATTTTATTCAAGAATAATTTATTGAAATTAGAAATTTAATTTTAGGGTCTGGGTGAGCACCACAGGCATCTTTTCAGGGTCCCTGTTGGCGTAGTTCAAGAAATAAGGTAAGGAAAAAAAAAATATTAAATCAAAATTTTTATGAATTTAATGAAAAAATAAATTGTGTTATATATACGTATATATGTTTCAGTATGGATAAAATGCCAACCATTTAAATTATATTTTTTTCGAGTTTAGGATTGTTTATTGGATATGTATATGCGAAAATGAACTGATGAAAGTGGGAAATATTTTCAGGATAATTATGTAAGAAATGAAAGGTATTTTCATTATATAAACATTAAATGTTGGTTGGCTTATTTTAAAGACGGTTTATAAATTTTATTGCTAAATTATGTGGCATGAGTAAATAGAATTTTGTGTGGAAATATATGTTAAATGTATGAGATGCAGGTTAAGTAAGTAATGCATTGTGAATAAAACATTACATGGACTATATTGCTTGTGTGTGTTAATGCAACCATGTAAACAGCTGAAAGATGCTGGGTAAATGTACGATAGCTGAAAGCTGGGTTAGCAGATTCTAGCGCATATCTATGTAGACTAACTGTTAGTAGATCTAGCTTATTTCTATGTGGACTAACTGTTAGCAGATTCTAGCGCATTTCTATGTGGACTAACTAATGACGGCTAAAGAGCGGTTGTAGTACAAATGAATGAAATGAAAACGTTATGCAATGAAATGACAATGGAATGACAATGCAATGAAATGACAATGGAATGACAATGCAATGAAATGAAATGTGAAACGTGAATGATATGAATGAGAAAGAGTCACTTAAAGTGAAATGCAATACAATGTTAAACTATGAATATGAACAGATGTGTATGATTGAATAATGATAGAAAGAATGATGTATTATGATATTAGAAGTATGTATGTACGTAGAACATGTTACGATTGGGCGAGGCGTACCTTTCACTTGAGGGCTTGCTGAATAAGGCGAGTGTACTAGTAGTTACAGATGTGGTAGTAGTCGCATAACGTACTAAGGCAGAGGGAACCTACTTGTATGGGCGGGTAGATTTCCCTATCCTTAGGGCCTTCGCCGATAAACTTTTGTATGAATTGTGTGAGTACGAGATCAATTTATCACTTGAGGGCTTACTGGGTAAGGTGAGTGCCCTGGTATGCTTTAGTTGTGACTTTTGGGTTGCCAAATGTATCAGAATAGAGGGGTGCTACTTGTATGAGCGAGTAATCACTCCTATAATTGGGTAATCTCATGGGTAAAATATCTTGCATGTGTTTGAATAGGATTAAAAAATGATTTTGAAAATTATGTTAAGAATTTGCAAATGTTAAATATTATGTTGATTATAAACTAATGTTGGCCACACACTGCTTTAATATATTGTTTGTTTCCTTACTGAAATGTGTCTCACCCGAATATGAATTTATCTTTTTTCAAGATTTTATAGAGATCGAGCTTTGAGAGCTTGAGGTTTTTATAGCATTATTAGGAAATAGAAAAAGAAAATGGTATATTTCTATGTTAATTTTGGGGAATGTAAATATTTATATTTTATGCCTTTATGTTTTAAGACTATTGAGTAAGGAATAATTATGAAAATACTGAATTGTTTTGGAAGTTATATAGATTTATGGAAATGCAGGTAATGGGTGATTTAATATGGATTATAGTTAGAATTAGTAAATTCTGGTATTATGTTATATGAAAATTTTACTTATATTTCCGCTGCTTATGATATGGATTATAGATTATCAGGGATTTTATCAGGTATAACGCATCGGACCCAGTTTTAAGGGTTTGGGGCGTTACATGCATAATTTCAAGACTTCAATGTAAATCAAGCATATCTAAAGAGGAAGACATTTCAAATACAAAATGCATTCAAGTTTGTCATTTAAGCTCAAGTATCAAGAGTACCCAATTTTGCAAGTGTATTTCTCCCCCTTTTGGCATCAGCAAAAAGGGTTAAGTTAAGTAAAACAATTTGACCATTTTGAAAAAATATTAGCTTAAGAGAACAATCTTTATTTAATATAATTTCGGGCATATAAAAAATATAACTGTTTTTAAAAAGTATGGCAATTGAGTACTCAAAACAATATAACAGGTCATTTGAATTGAAAATGTCATAACAAACCAAGTCAAACTAGAAGTATTCACAAATCATTGTAGTTTGAACAATACATAAGACCCACAAACATAGTGGAGTTCAGAACATGCGACATATGATAGCAAATAATGGATTTGCGAATAAATTTAGTCTAATAGGTTTGCGTACATTTTCATGTGAAATCACCAAACTAGTTATGCAATTCAAAAACATATATGTATATAATAATCAATAAAGCAATAGATAAAGGAAATACATCAAAACCTTTTTCATATAGTTAATATGGTAGATGCCAAGCTTATTTCTGCACCTCTTGTGACTACAAAAGCTCTCAAATTGTCTGATGGCTCTCCATCAACTGATGCCACTTTGTATCGCCATACTCTTAAGTCGTTACAAAACATTTTCTTGACATCTCCTCATGTTTCCTTTTCCATCAACAAGCAGTGCCAGTTCATGCACTCTCGTCCCACCCTTCATTGGTCTGCAGTTAAACGATTGCTCCGCTATCTGGTTGGCACTCTTGACTACGGCATCATGCTTCGCACAAACTCTCCTTGGACACTTCATGCACTTGCGGATGTCAATTGGGTAGGTGATCCTAATGATTGGACTTCGACCTATGCTTATGTTATTTTTCTTGGCCCTAATCCCATTTATTGGAGTTCTAAAAAGCAAAAGATTGTCGCTCGCTCCTCCACTGAGGCTGAATATCAGGCTATTGCCTTTACTGCAACTGAAGTAAATTGGGTAATGAATCTTCTTCAAGAGTTGCATGTACCTGTATCTCTTACTCCGGTCATCTACCATGACAACGTGAGTGCTATGTATGTCTGTGCCAACCCAGTCTTTCGTTCTTGAATGAAAGACGTCGCTATCGACTTCCACTTTGTTCGTGATCAAGTTGCTATAGGTCGCCTACGTGTTTCCCATGTTCATACTTTTGATAAACTTACGGTATTCTCTTACCAAGCCACTGTCTCGTCTCCACTTTCTTACTCATGGAACCAAGATTGATGTCCTCAACGACTAGTCAATCTTGCGGGGGCATGATAAGTCAAAAATGTCTATTGCTCCTTCATTCAAGCCATCCATGGCTCCTCAAGTCAATCCATAATTATCTCCTTGATTCTTGACTCCAAATATATGGAAACAATATTTATTTTATCTGTAATTATTATGTGGATATTTAGTTGATCTCTAGGATTCATTTCCTTCGATATTTTTCTTTTATATTGTTGGTATTTACTTGTATAAAGCTATGTACCATTCAGAATCAAAGTACATAATATCAATATCTTCTTTCTATTAGTCACCAAAAGCTGTGATTGATTTGCACTACTAGCTTACTGGTAAAGGGATTAGTCATGTAAATCCCAAACTCAATTTTAAGTCTACCAAGTGGTGATAATCTAAACTTACTATGTATTGTGGTGTATTGAGCCTCGAGAGAAATAATGGTGCATGATAGTTATCTATAGCACACTAGCACATTATGAGCGTCAAAGTGGGAGAAGGGACAATGATATCAAGTAAATATAGCCATGGTGGATATGATTACCGATATTGTTAAATCAAAATTGACTCAGTAACGAAATATTTAAAAAATAATAAAGAAAGAAATAGTCAATTCCATTTATTTCACTTGTGTATTTTTTGACTATTTTTTTAGTTATACTGTTTTTTAATTATCTTCGAATGGGGCAATTGAAGAAGTAAGGATCAAACCACATATTCAAGTTTTTTTTTATGATAAAGTAAAATCATAGTTAAAAAAAATGAGTATTTTGATAAATTAATTTTTGGCAATAAAAAAAATGATTGTGATTATTGTGATTATCTGTTATTACATTTCAAGTTGTATTATATTATTTTATCTTATTCATTTCTCACTAGACAATATTATGAAACTTGACATGTCACATATTAGAAAAACCTTTGACAAGGCCTCGAGGTGAACTAGAATACAAATTCATAGCTAGCTTTATTTATATATTTGTTTGCACATTTTTTTTAAAAAAAAAGAGGAGGACAAATATAAATATGATTTTTTTTAAGAAACACAATCTTCCAAAAGATACGTGGATCAAAACCTATAAAATTTAGTCTAGTGTATACTTTTTAGATACAAACTATTTAAATTTTTTTTGACTTTGCGCTTAGAAATGACGTTTCTTTTATGTATATGTAAATTTTTTTAAATGTCTCTTGGATATAGAATATTTTATACATTTATAATCTATTTAATTAGAGAGAAAAGGCAAATTAATGAACTTATAGATGAGAAGAAAAAAATTGAAAAATAAAAGACATTAATTCCTCTCCACGCTTTATGGTCTAATAAACGACAAAGTGGAGAAAATCACGAAAAATAAAATGAAAAAAATGATGACACGTTACAATCATACAATATGAAGGAATGCTTTTTTAAAAGTGACTCGGGATAAACTATAAAGTTGCTATTTTAAAAAAAATTTGTTTGTCTTTAGTTTGCAGAGAAAAATAACTCCTTTAAAAAGATTGCTCTTCTTCGATTTCATACAAATCAAGCGGTAAAAGTGAAGAAAATCTCACTTATTATTACTATTTGATCTTTTATGATTTGATTCTATCCAACTAAACTTACTATTTGGAGTGAAAAAAAAGAACAAATGATAATATATTTGAAAGTTGAACAACAAAATTGAATATTTTCCCGCCTTACACACACACACACACGCACAAATACTATGTGTAGGTTGAGTTTGACATTTTTTTTTTCCCGATACATCATTTCTAAAAGTAAAAGTTTTGTTTAACACATTTGATAAGTAACCATTTTTGGAAACCTTTAGAAACTATGAATTTAAAAATTTTAAAAGCTAAATGTTAGTTTCCTGCACCCCCCAAAATATTATATTCCATTGTTGCCCTTAATTTTTTTTTTCAAATAATAATTACAAAATTGTCATTGTATTAGTTTCATTGCTTAAAAATACATATCCATTTTAATCATTTTAAATATTTTCACTCACCTTATAATTTGTTTACTAAACACTAAAAACTTGCTTTTTCTTTCTAACAACTTAAGAAAAAAAATC
This sequence comes from Malania oleifera, assembly GCF_029873635.1. NCBI lineage: Eukaryota > Viridiplantae > Streptophyta > Magnoliopsida > Santalales > Ximeniaceae > Malania > Malania oleifera. The sequence continues at coordinate 100,429,251 of NC_080423.1, forward strand.
TAAACAATGTTTGCAATAATCTCAATTGACTCATTTTCATAAGTATTTTTTAGTATATTTTTGAAAGTCGCAAAGCCAAACTATTTTTTTTTTTTTTTATATAGAAACTCCAGCCACCAACAAACCCAACTTTCGAGACAATGTTTGCGGACATGGTTTCCGTACATCAGTTGAACGTTCGGCTAACCCAACTTTCGGGACACATCTCCATTACCATCCACGGTCCCCGCTGGCTCACAGAGAATTCTCACCATCTACGGTCTCCGCTGACTCACAGAGCGAACTCTCACCATCCATGTTATCCGCTGGCTCACAAAGTAAATTCTCACCATCCACAGGTACCGCTGGCTCCGTGAGTGTATCTACCTAAAATTGAACCCCTGATGCTCCTTCTTATGTGCTGATGTTTTTCCACTATACCATGCCCGTGGGGGCAACCAAACTAATTTTTAGAGAATGCAAGAAGTGGATTGATAACAAAAAAAAAAAAAAAAACTAAATTCTCTCTACCTTGTTTGGTTTAATGAAAAGATAGTGTGGAGAGAAACACAATAAAATAAAATAAAAAGTGTTTTTGAACTTTAAATGCTAAAACAATACCATGCAAAGGATTATTATTATTATTTTTTAGTGTCCAAGGGAATAAAGTTATTTTTATTTTTATTTTTTACAATTTCTCCCTCTTCGATTTTGAGAGAAAAATCCTTTTAAACTTTGGTCCCTCCTAGATTATGCGAAAACTAAACTATATAAGTGAATGATAATTCACTTATTTTTTCTTTTCTTTTCTTTCCTTTTGATTTACTTCTCTCCAACTAAACATACTATTAGGTGCAAGAACAAAGTTATCTAATACATGAAAAAAAGAAAGGCTAAATATTTATCTCTACACTATTTGATTTACAAAAGAAGGTAAAATTTGATCATATGTTACAATGTTACCGCTACACAAATATTATTTTTTAAAATTTATCTAGGGTATAAAGTTTTTCTTTTGAACGGTTAGAAAAAAGAGAAAAATGACTTTTTAAACTTGGATATTCTCTCACTTTTATATGAACCCAAATGATAAAAGTAAGGAAAATTCATGTATTTTCCTTTTATTCAGTTCTCTTTTCTCTAATTTAACTACATAAAACAATAGATTTTAAGTAAGTAAATGGAAAGAAGGAGCTTCGTACTTTTTTTGAAAAGATTGTTTGGATTATAGTAGGAGACTTTAGCACAATAAATAAAACTACTAAATATTGTAAGGAATTATCTTTGACAATCTTGGAAGAAAGGAAGACATTTAAAGAGTTTTTGTCCAATGTGACTATGTGAGTTGGGTGACTACCATATTTAGGGTCTTTTTTCTTTTTTTCTTTTTTCTAATAAGAGGAAAAATGATCATATTGCAATGAAGTTGACATAGTTAGGGGTGAGCATTCGGTTAGTTCGGTTAATTGACCGAATTAACTAAAAAAATTTCGCAAAATCTAATTAACTGACCCGACTAAAATTTCATATTTAATTGAACTCAAAATTGACCGAGCCGAATTTCAGTTAAATCGGTTAACCGATTTAATATATATAAAATATTAATAATATATATAATATATAAAAAGTAAGTAAATTTTAGTATATATATAATATATAAAATATTTTAATATTGAATATATATATATAATTAATTTATTATATATATATGTATGGTGGTTCACATTTTACCATGGAGTTGGGAATACCAATTGATGCAAAGTTCTCCACCATAATTAGGGATAATACTGACTCTGCTGAGAAGATTCACAACAAATTTCTTTTCTTTTAAAGTTGCCAATTGGATTTAATCCAATTTCTGCGGGAGGGCATAGTTACATAGAGTTAAAATGCATATGGATCTTACTCACTTGGTTCTACTTGGGAAGGTATTAGAGAAATAATTCTTTTGTACTATGGCCAAAAATACTTTGACTGAAACACAACATTTGAGAAGGGTGGTCAAACTTTTTCAACTCGTAAGTGTCAACTTTTAACTTTTTTGATAAACTTTTAAAAGTTATAAGTTTGAAGTTTTTAAAAGTTAAAAGGCTAACTTATTTTCTAACAAATTATTCTATTTCACTATTATTCGTAATCTTTTCAAATATTACAAAACTATCAAAATATTAATTGTATTTTCTAAAAATGCATATTCATTTTAGTCATTGTAAATATTTTTTAGCATTTTATAACTTTTTTATCAAATGCTCAAAGTCAACTTTTTCTTTTTAATAATTTATTTTTTCACAATAGGGGCGAACATTTATAGAATAATATCAATAAGGTTTTTTTTTTTTTTTTTTTTTTTTTTTTTACATCTGCTCCTTTTTAGAAGTCCCTTTTGAAAAGTCATAGGGAGACCAAATTAAGCTTAAACAAATTATTTACATTGGAGAAAGGCATCAAAATGGAATAAAACAAACATTCAACTATTCATAATTTGTGCATGTAATTTAAAACCAGAGAGCATTTTTTCTTTTAGTGTTAACCTTTCAAAGAAGCTTACCAAATAATTTGCACAAATATGGATCTAAAGGTACTTAGGTCAAATTGGGAAAGTCTGTTGACCTTATGGATCATATCCCGTTTTGATTATGACAAATACTTTGATATTTAATAATTGTCAAATTTGTGTGCAGGTTCATATTGATGAAATCATTTGATGGCATATGAAGACTTGAAGAATAAAAACCTTGAAGATTCATTCACTGTAATTTACATTATGTTCATTTCGGGTCTGTAATAGTCAAATAGGAAAGGTCTGTAATAATCTGCATATGATGCATGTAGGAACTACAAGCTCAAAGGCTTTATAACGACCCTGGGTCCTTGTACTTACACGTAAAATATTCCCTAATACCACATATATTATCAGGGAAATTAATTGAAATAAAATAGGACTTAAAGGGTAAAATTGTGAGGATTCGAGCGATCGAACCCTTGGTGTTCAAAACACCTCGGGCGACCAAACCCTTTACCAATCAGAAGGTTGACTTCATTTCGGGCTACCGAACCACTATTATGACTTTTCCCATAAACTCGGCAACTTGAACATCACGTTCAAATTTGCCTCGGGCTACTGAACTTGATATCGGGCGACCGAACCATGGTCTTTTGAAATCGCATTCAGTTCAGCAAACTAAGCCCATATTCGGGCACCTGAACTTCAAACTAAACTTTTTTTACTAAGTCTGTTTGGGCGACCGAACTGTAGATCAGGCGCTCGAAACTCTCAAGTTGTTTTATTTTTTATCATGATTAAGAGCGATTAAAATGGTTAATTTTCTTAAGCATAATTAAAACATTTTTGAAAATTACCAACTTGTCCCCAACGACTAATTTCCCCCCCTTATCTATATATACACATTCATCTGTCTTGATTAAGGGGGAATTAGCATTGTGATTAGGGCAAAAACTCTAAAAAAATTTCTAATCCTATTTTACTCATATTACTCTCAAATACTCTCCTACTTCCTATTCCTTGATTATTCAAGCCTACAAAGAGTATTTAAACTATTTGTGGTCCATTTTAAATAGCCCTTAACTCTCATTTGAAATTTGTATTGATTGATTTTTATCTTGAGAGTTAGGCTAGAGTTTTTCCCACTTGTTTGAATATATAAATCTTGTGTGGGAAAACTCATTGACTTTAGGGTCTTTGCATTAATATTGCAAAATTCCTTAAGCAATATTTTTGTGTGAAAAATATTTTTACAAGTTTGATTTCAAACAACTTTTATGCTTGCTACATTGAGAAAATATTTTTTGAGTTTATTTGAATATTATTGCTAACATTTTTGAAACCATAATCTGACTTTGAGATTTAGTATATCTTGTTTCAAATAATAGTTTGTTTGAACACTTTTGTGCATATTTGAGATTATACATCATACTGAGTGTTGTTTGCATATATACACCATCGAGCTTATAGTTCTTACATGATTGGTGTGCATTGATAATACTATGTTATATTGTAGTACATTTTTTGCTTGTTGAGAAGTATATTTTCGTGTACGCAAAATTGTATTTCATTATTGTATTCCAAATGTGAGTCTGAAGAGGGAGACTAGCACTGTTGAATAGTTTCAGATTGACTTAAAGCCGATTACGAAAGTTAGGTTCACTATCCTGATTAGGTGTGGTTGTAGGTTGAGGTGAATCTCGTTAATTAACTTGATTGTGATCGGTGCTGTTACATCCGTTAAGTGAGCATTAGTGGAATCCTCAGGCTTGCGAGTCAGAGGCGATGACGTAGGTATAGTTGGTTAAACCCCGGTAACATATCGTGTGTGCACTTTATTTTTTCACAAATTACATTCCTACACATGTATGTTTTATTATGAATGTTGTGCGTGATTTAATTTCCGCATATTTTGTTTATTTGTGCATTCGAGATTCTATAGACAGACCATATGTTGTGTATTATTGTTTGTAAAATTGAAATCAACTTAGAAAATTTTACATACCCAATTCACCCCTCTCTTAGAAATACACCAAAGCTAACAAAGCCAATTTGAGTAGGCTCTCCAATTTGTGAAACTCAAAAAAAAAAGAAGAATTGCATTTTCCTTCATGTATCATTATGCGGAAAGCTATAAATAAATGAATTTTTTTGTTTTATAATAAAAAAAAGCCAAATTTAGACATTATTGTGAATTTGATAAAAAAACGATGGCAAAGTAATTTATTGATAGTGAAATACATAGGTCAAAATTAAACATATTGTTCACTGTTTTGTATTGTTGTTGTACTATGCACTGCTTTTACAGTTACTTAAATGTATTTTGGGAGCTCTATCTCTCATTTCGATGTTTAGATTTCAACTTTTCAAAAATAATATGTGGACTTAATTATTACTAAAAAACTTTTTAACACAAAATTAAATGCAAAAAAGAAAAAAACAATCCAATCTATCTTAAAAATTAAAAGTCCATCAACAAAAGATACAAAACAAATTATTTGTTTACCTTATGAGAAAATTAGAATGAAAAAATGAGGCTATGTTTTATTTTTAAACATGTCCTCTTGTTTGATAAAGGGAAAATGGAGAGAATGATTGCAGATAGGGGTGAGCATAATTCGGGGAAACTCGAACTAACCGATCGAAATTGGTTGGTTTGGTTTGGGTAAAAAAATTGGTTCAGTCGGTTCGGTTAAGCTTCACCAAAATTCAGTGAATCGGTTTTCAATTTGGTGAATAGGAAATATAAATTCAGTTAACCGATTATCTAATTTAATAATTAATTAAATATAAAATATAAATTAATATATGTTAAATAATTAAGTTTCACCAAAATTCAGTTTTTAATAATTAGTTTTAAATAATTTCGGTTAAATTCGGTTAACTGAATTACCCGAACATATAATTTGGTCGGGTGAGGTTCGGTTAATACCCCTTATTCGGTCGGTTCAGTTAATGGAAAAGATTAATTGAAATTTTCAGTTAATTTGATTAATTAACTGAATTTCACCGAACCGACCGTTTGTTCACCCCTAATTGCAGAAACAAAATACGAATAATAAAAAGATTGTTTCTAAAAATTGTCAAAGGTAAGTACTAAACATACTCTCATTAATTTTCCCTTTCAAAAAATGACCATTAAAAAAATCCAACTTCTCTTCTCAATTTTTTTTGAATCAAAAGATGAGAATAAAATTAAACTAGTTTTCTAAATTTTCTCTAATTAAAGGCGAAAAAGAAAAATCGGTCCAATGTAACTGAAAAATTAAAACCCAACAGCAAAAAATGCAAAATTGATCACTCTACCACATCTTCTAATTTTAATTATATTTTTCTGTTCAATTTTCTCAATGCAATTTAAACTTTTCCACCTCCAAAAATTTTAAGGACACAAAATTCCTCAACATTTCCCTTTATTTTTTTGTTTTTGTTTGGGGGACGAGAAAGTTAAGAATAGTCTCTAGTCTTCACTGTAGGCTTAAAAAGAGTCGCCAGTCGTGAGTCGTCCCCCCCTTTTCCCTGACCTGCGCTCGCCGCTCAGTCCAATTCTCTGATTTCTCTCTGTTCTAAATATTAAAATAAAAAAAAAAGAAAGAGGAGGGAAGATAAAAGGGCCTTCCCCCAAACCCCTCTCCCCCCCCCCCCCCCCGGGTCTTTCAAAGTCACTCACTCTGCTTGAATTTCAAGCTGTCCTTTTGTCCCTCTCTCTCTCTCTCTCTCTTCATAACTCGGTCTCTTTCTCTCTCTCGCCTCTTACCTCTTGCCTCTTCCCTCTTCCCTCGCAACTCTTACTATATAAAACGCTCTCTCTCTCTCTCCACAGTCCCAACTAGGGTTTCGTCCGTACTGTGCCTAGGGTTTTTGCTGCTGAGCTCCGATTTCCTGGATTCTGGTCAGGTCTGCTGCCATGGCGGCCGAGAAGCTTAGGGATTTGAGCCAGCCAATCGACGTCGCCTTGCTCGACGCCACCGTCGCCGCCTTCTATGGCACCGGATCTAAGGAAGAGGTGAACCTCCACTCTCCATTTCTCCTCCGCCTCCTTCTCCGTTATCTCTCTCCCTCTCCCTCTCGAGCTCTTATTTGTGTTGGCATGCCTTTGCTGCGAAAGTCTGCACATGTGTGCGAAATTACGATTTTGCATCCCGAGCTTTTCACTGTTTCGGATTTGAAAAAGTGAAGGACTTTGCTCTGTTTACGGTTTCTGTTTAGCTCCGGTGCACTTGCGTGTTTTCTTACATTTTGGAATCTAACGGAGCGTCAGCGCGTCAGTGTTTGGATATTTTTTTCTTTTTCGGTTTTTGATTTTAGGGAATGAAGTTTGTGGTTATGATCTTGCTTTGTATTTTACGGTTACGCTACATTTGGCGACTGAGAAAACAAAGAAGTACTAGGAAACAAATTTGAAGTTTCGCATTTTCTGCATTTTAGTTTTGAAGAGATTTGGAGTATTTCATTTTCTGCTGCCTGGTTATGTCTTTCAATTTTTTGACTCCCGAGCAAACCAATTGGAGCATTGAATACAGCAATGAGGGTTTTTGTTTCTTTTTCTAGAGCATGGATTTCCAACAGAAGCACATTATCTGTGTATGTAAGTTTATGTATATCCTCATGAAGTTATACCAAGGAATGATGCTGGCAGTTGTGAATTTAAAGTACTATTGTTATTTCGTTTCAATAATCATGGTGTATGGATCTGTTATAGAATCCTCCACATTATGATGCTCTAAACCAAAGACACGCCGTTATTATTCTTTAGGGAACATCAATCGTGATATGACCTTGTTTCTACACTCTGATCATGTGACAAAATCACATTGCTTTGGCAAATGTTGTAAGAAGTAGCCGTTAACCCAGTATTGTAGGTTCCACATTGAATTTAGGAATATTTCTATTTTCACCTTGTATCGTGGAAGATTTTAGCAGCAGTTGATCACTTTTTTTCATGGCAAGTGAAGACCAAGCTAAGTATTGCTTCTTGAAAGTTTCTTTTGGTTGGAAATATGATTTCTTCTGTTGCACCTGTTTGTTGAAACCCTTTGGTTGCACAATTCATGCACAAAGGAGTTGCTGTTAAGTGCTGTGAAAGGCTTCTGGAGCCCAAAGGAATGCTCTCTTACTTCTTAGCTTGGATTTGGGCATTCCATGTTTTTGATGAATCGGATGCAGTGTTAGTGAAATGAAAGATAAATTTACCTTCAAATCTTCAATGCCTAGATTAATGCTGGAAGTCAAGTTGCATTTCAAGTAGCATTCTTATATATATGGATATATGTTGGATCGAAGCCTATCCCAACAAAATGGTTTAATTGGAATTGTATTTATTGTGGAGGCATATTTGCTAACTAAACTTTTTTTTTTCTGTGCTGGTGAGATAGAGGACAGCTGCAGACCAGATTTTGAGGGAGTTGCAAAACAATCCAGATATGTGGCTTCAAGTGGTACACATTCTACAAAAGACCCAGAATCTGAACACAAAATTCTTCGCATTGCAGGTCAGTTGTAACCCTGAATTCAACCACAATCTTTAACAGTGTATTCACAACTATGTTGAACAACCAAAATAACAGCAGATAGTGTTTTAGATTTTTGTGCAAACTTGTATGGCCTCATTTTCTCCGTCAACATATCATTGTTTATTAGTCATGGAACTATCACCAGGAGTCATATTATTGTAAAAATTTGCATCTTCGAGGACCTGAAGAATCCATGTTTATTTCCCTCTCATGTGCACATACATTCATGTATATTGGACTGTTTGCTCTTGTAATGCGTAATTCTTTCGTGGAATGATTAGATTCCTTCCATAGAGATTATCACATTATTAGATCATATTTCATGAAGTTCTTGGTGGAGCATGTTAGATTTAGACATTAAAAAGAAAAAAAAGGGAGGGGGGGGGGGTGAGGAGCTTTTTGGATTATATTGGTATTTTCATATCCCATGTTTTGTGTTTTTTTTGTTTTGTTTTTGATTTTTTTGTTTGTAGTTTTTTGTATTATTTTTTTAATGATCGTGTACAAGGTCTTTTGGACCCTTGACTATTCCACCGGGATGATGGGCTCATCCTCTACCCTTCTCCACTTAAATTCCTCCAAGACTCCCAAGACTCGAAACCAGGAGAGTCTTGAGTTTACCACCTGAGCCATATCTCATGTCTTGTTATCCCTTGCCACTAATAAATTATTTTAATACAAAGTTTATATTCAAATTTCATTCAACATTTTGAAGGTGGATCGGTCGAAATAATATTTAGATTTGTTGCACCTTGCTATTCTGAATGGTGGGACCTAGCCTTTTTCCCCTAGACCTGAATTAGCTCCATGTGAATTATAAGATGATAGAATTTGACATTTGTGCTCCTCTAGGCCCAGAGTGATTATCTTTACCAAGTAGGCAGGTAAAGATATGTTCCTTAACAATCACATGGTAATAGATGGAAGTTCTCACTAGTAGTTGGCAAAACACTTAGGTTTTGTTTGGTTTGTGAATGACTATTAGTAGGAATAGCATGCAAGATAAGAAAAATGTAATGAAAATTGTATACAAATGTAATTATTTGGAAAGAAGCGAGACATGTTAAAGTTTGTTCTATTGCACTCAACACGGGATTAAAAAAGAACAAATATTCCCGTGGTGAAATTTGGGAATAGTTATTCTTTGTCTATTCCTTGTTATGAATTATATGAAATTTTCACATTGTTATTTGTTTTATGATGACAATGCTTTTTGTTTTTTTGCTTGGTGTAAACTACCAATTCCTCATTGTAGAAATATTAATTCCATCAACCAGACGTAAGCTTATTGCCTCCATGTGTATGATATCATTCATCTGCTTTTTGTTATTTTAAATAGAAAAAAAACAATGGAGGAATTTGCACATGTGGCGAGAAGAGAATTTGCAGCATTGTTGGATTTGAGTAACTATTTCTTTGGAGAATTAAATATATGATTGTATTGAATTTGCAAAATGAGGTTCCTGTGCTAGGTAAATCTTTGATAGAATTCCGGAGATAGATATCTAAATGTGGAACTTGACGAAAATGGGAAAAGGTTCTCAATTCTTGTTCTTGAGGATATTAGAGGAGATCGATGGTGATTGTCCATTGGTGCTCTTGTATATAAGTCTTTAGCAGGATGCTTGGGAGATACTAGGAGCACCACCTTACACCATAGATTAGGAAGGAAAAACCTTCAATTTGAGACTTGAAAAGGTCAACAATGGAGGAATTTGTATATGTGATGGAAAGGAAGCATGCAACATGTTGGATTTGTGTAACTCTTTCTTTGGAAAATTAGATATGGAATTCTCTGGAATTTGCAAAACGAGAATTTGGTGATTGGGTCTATATTGTTATGAAGGTAAAATTTTTTCATTGAATCATATGCTAAATTAACATCTCAAAGATTCATGTTGAATTGTGAAGGACAAAGCGAATTTCTTTTCATTTGAAAAAGGGGTAGAAATGTGTGCACTGAAAAATGGAATTTGTTTAGACAATATAGAAATAGTAGAGAATGGGTGAGTGGTTGGGTTTTGTTGGTAATAATTTGAAGGAAGATGCATGAGCAAATGTTTTCAGGCATATTGATGCTCTTGTACAATGGAATGACTTGAGCCTTAAGATTATAATTGATTGGGTGAACTTTTAAAATAGTACCTTAATTGGGAAGGCCCAAGTATATAGGACAAATATTAACTCAACTCGATTTCTTTTTAATGGCCTAGTTTCATTGGCTTCTGTTAAGGTCTAGGCAACTGAATTGCAACAATTGGTTTTAGAGGCTCAACAAAAAAAAGGCTTAGAGGCATTGTACAAAAGGTTTGAGCAGTTCATTTTTCTTCTTCTTCTTCTTCTTCTTCTTTTTTAATGTGAATTTGAAGGTATCTTTTTGCTTTGCATTTTGTAGAATGAGGAAGCATTGATACCGATGTGAGACATAGATATGACATCATAGGTGATACTACATTTTTCGAAAAAATGTCGATACGATTTGTTAGGGATACATTAACTAATTAGTAAAGGAGTGCTAATCTGAAAAAAAGGGGATGGATTTTGTTATCTGTCCTAGGAAACAATTTTCTCTCTCTCATGAACTTCTCTTTGGCTTCGATAGTACTAGGCAATGTGTAAGCGCTTGATTCAGATCAAGGGGGTTAGACAAGGTGGAGAGATTTAATTTCTATTCGTGTTTTGATGCTCTTGTACAATGGAATGGCTTGAGCCTTAAAATCTTAATTGATTGGGTGAACTTTTAAAATAGTACCTTAATTGGGCAGGCCCAAGCATATAGGACAAATATTAACTCAATTTGGTTTCTTTTTAGTGGTCTAGTTCCATTGGCTTTTGTTAAGGTCCAAGCAACTGAATTGCAACAATTGGTTTTAGAGGCTCAACTAAAGAAGGCTTAGAGGCATTGTACAAAAGGATTGAGTAGTTCAATCTTTCTTCTCCTTCTCCTTCTTCTTTAAAGTGAATTTGTAGCTATCTTTTTTGCTTTGCATTTTGCAGAACTAGGAAGCATTGATATCGATGTGAGACATAGATACAACATGATATTGATGTGGTGATACTACATTTTTCGAAAAAATGAGGATACAATTTGATAGGGATACGTTAACTAACTAATAAAGGAGCACTAATTCGAAAAAAAGGAGGGATGACTCTTGTTCTCTTTCTTAGGAAACAATTCTCTCTCTCTCTCATAAACTTTTTTTTGGCTTTGATAGTACCAAGCAATGTTTAAGCGCTTGATTTAGATCGAGGGTGTTGGACAAGATGGAGAGATTTAATTTCTATTCATGTTCGAGAATAACCTCTCTTGCACTCGATGGGTACAACTCTCGAAAGAGGCAACTCATTGGTTTGTTGATGGTCTATCAGATTTGGCTCGGCTAAAGAGGGTTTCATGGAAGGTCCACATGGGAAATCTACAATATTGGATGACGATTAGGTGGACGAGGGTGGGGAAGTATTTGGAGTCGGGGCTGGGTGGAAAGGTAAGAAATTTTTATGTTTGTTCTTGGTGGAGCAGAATGGGATGTTTGGCGAAGCTTTGTGAATTAGCTAAGTAGCTTCACCATCAATCTAGAGGTGGTTGTGTTGCAAGTCCTATTGCTCCTAGATCATGGACTCAGGTGATGATGGAAGGGAAGGTAGGTGATGGAGAAGATTGCATAAGTAAATTCCAATTAGGTAAGGAGGATGTTGTGCGTGGGAGAGAAGCTGTGGCTTCGGTGTTGGGACAAGCTGTAGTTGAAGGTTTCAGACCTGCCCAAATTGCTAAGGAGGCTAGGGTTTCAAAGGATGTTGTGACTCTAGCTGAGGTAGCTAGGGTTACGCTTGGGGAAGAGGAGGTTAGTTGGGCCAATTCCTTTGTTTTGGATTGGGTTGGATAATTGAAAAAGAAGGAGCCTCCTTTTTAATTGAGTTAGGCTGCATAATTAAACATGCCCATATTGCTCCGAGCCCTATTTTGGATGATAAGGATGGCTCGCCTCTTATGTGTCTTTTGTCCATCATAAGGGAAAGGACTGGGCCAATCAGCTCATAGATTTTGATAATGGGATGGCCGAACTCCCAAGCTTCAATTCACAAAAGCAGAATATTGAGAAGAAGACTATGCCCAATGTATTTCTCTAGCTCCTCAAGATACGTGGAATAAATCAATTGTGGAGCAAATTTAGGATTGATAGCTTGACTTCGAGAAATTCTCTTGTGGCAAAGATGGAACAATAAAGTATAGAAGTGGCTGATGATTTTGGTTTTGCAGAGGTATAAGAGCCTGATGTCGCCAAGGCTGATAGAGGAGATGGTGACTTAGGGTAGCAAATATGATGTTTTAGGCTTGAAGTTAGATGAATCTAAGGGTCCCAAGGTTTATGCTTGTTGGAAGGCTGATCTGACGGGTGCAGAAAAGAGGTAGCTATATGAAGAAAAGAAAAGGCTCTTCAGTGAGAATGTGCCAAATCTTTTTTGCTTAGAAGATGGGCAATTCTTGTGATGATGGGGCTAGTGAAGGAAAGGAGGAAATGAAATGGGGGGTTGATAATGATAGTTATGATCTTAGCGAGTTTGATTGTGCTGAGGGTTTGCTGTTGGATGAGTTTAGGGAACAACATGGTTATATTTTTAATTCATGTGATGTTTTAGGGGACATATCATATGTACATCTGTCTCCGTTGGAAGGATTTGAGGTTGTTTCTATTTTTGAGGACAATGGTTTGGTTAATGAACTACGGTGTGAGGACAGAATTTTACCTACACTAGGGGAGGAGATTCCAGTGAAGGATTTAGAAGCTAAAGATCTTATGGATAAATTCGATTTTAAGTTTTGTGATCTTGGAGGAAATAAAGTGCAATATGATGGGGGCAATGATAGAGCTAAGAAAGGTTAAAGGGAGTTTGCTAACTTGAAATATGGTTAATTACGACAAAAAGGATAGAAGAGGAGACTCCTTAGTTAATATTTTTTTTGGGGTGGATTTACTGCCCCCTTCAGTTTGTATCTTCTCTTTCTCATTCTATATATAAGTCATGTTTTTCCTTTTAGATTATAAATATTGAGGTAATTTTGATTTAAAATGTAAAAAAGGCACCATGCAAAATTATCAACTACACATTTTACAAACTACACTTGCACAATCATCAACTACATTCATATTACAGAATATCAGTCCAGCAAAGCAATGCCTTATGATGGGCAAAAAAAGATTACTGGAGAGTGGTGAAATGGAGATGGATTTAGAAAGGCTAGAAGGTTTGATGGCGCTCTACAAGTTGACGCAATAGCACCAGGGTTGGGAAGTCCAACGACTCCAATGTCAAAGAAACTGTGACTCAAGTCTCTCACCTTCTCAATTTTTTTTGGGGTTGTCTACAGAATTAAAGGGGCAACAGGGTGCAGGCAAGAAGTGTTCTAGAGGTGTCTTTGTGGTTTTAGAAAGTGTCTCAACTGTGTCCAATAATAAAAATAAATAAATTAATTTCTGACACGTGTAGGATACATGTCAGAGAGTGTCAGGCAGGTGTCAGTGTTCAACTAGGCTTCCATAAGTATCCATGTTTCCTAGCTGCAGAACATTGTGCGCTGACTGGTAGGGAGGGAAATGAGGTCATTCCTTGGTAAAAAAATGGTTGGTTTTTGTTCAGGACTCTTCTTAGAGTTGAAGGAAGTTGTAACTGATACTGGTGCTGATTTGGTGGACCTCCAAACCTGATGCAGGATCTGTTGGCAGAAGAGAAAGTAACTAGAAAATTAAGGAAAAATAAAGATAAAGCAAACAAAAGTGTTAGGAATTAAAAGAAAAGGGATACAATGTCCCACCAAGTGTGATTTCCATTGAAGTCTGACTCGCAAATCTCAAAATTTGATCTTCAACAGATTTTTGGGGGGGAAAAAAGGAGGAAGATAAGAAATCATAATAACACAACAGCAGTTATCTCTTCAATTTGAGAATTGGGTCTGATGAGCGTAAAGAACAATTGTTAGATTGTTCAATAAAATTTCTTTTTCTAGTTTCTACAAAAATAATTATGAGATCAATAGAACACATTTTGAAATTCAAATCTGAGATTTGTTTGGCCTTCTCGGCCTTTCTTTGGGTCCATTCTTTCGAGTTCTTTAGGGGTTTTCCCAAACCTTGTTAGGGATTGGTAAGGCAGCGCTTTTGTAAATTCAGTTGTTTCCAAGTTGTTTTGACTTCTACTCCACATTTGATTTTTTTTAGGATGCACACGAGGAAGTGTTGTACGTATTGTGTGTTTTGAGATACTATACATTCAGGCAAAAGATGGTTCTTTTATTTATGAAGTGTTTAATAAAAGTCGCTACATATTTTGCTTTTCTTGAGTGAATCTCACAATCCTTCACCAACAAGTCTTTAGTTCCCTCCTCTTGTTGTTCCAACTCGTCAATAATTTGTATGACCATCTGGTGACTATTTAATTGAATTTTTTTATGTGATACACACACATAGATACTTGTTATGCCCCCCCCTGCCCCGCAAACAAACAAAATTTTTTTTTTGGCGTATGCTACTGCTTCGTTGTATAGGAGGACTGTGCTACAACTGAGGTAATGAGGGGCAGCAGGAGATTAGATTTCATTGATTTCAAATCTTGTTCCCAATCCATAACAATATAAGCTCGAGGTTTCCTTTGAATAAAAGAATCAGATTTGATTAGTGGATTATCTATGGAGAGTAATGAGTAGGAGAAAGATGGTTTTCACATTAAGAAGCAAGATGAGTCAAATTACTGATTTTGGAGGTGTTTTTTGATTTTTGATGAAGATAATTTGGTTGAACCGTTGAAATGCAGATGGCATAGAAGTCCTGTAAAATGTTGAGGCTAAGCAGTCTACTACTAGCGGGCATGAACGTATGGAAAATGTAAACATGGGCGACGAAGAAACATAATATCCAAAAAGTAAAAGTTGCCGAGATGAGAATGCTTAGATGGATGAGTGGTATAACATTGAAAGATAAATTAAGAAATGAACATATTCGTGGTAAGTTAGGTGTAGCTCATATAGAAGATAAGATAAGGGAGGGACGACTCAGATGATATGGACATTTGCAATGTAGGCCACATAGTGCACCTGTGAGGAAGAGTGACTTAGTTACTGTGGGGGGCAATAGAAGGGGTAGGGGTAGACCTAAAATAACATAGGAGGAGATAGTGAGTAAGGATTTAATATCCTTGAATCTATCAAAAGAAATGGTCCATGATCACATAAATTGGCGGAAAAGGATTTATATAGCCGACCCCTCCTAGTGGGACTAATGCTTGGTTTTGTTGTTGTTGTTGTTGTTGTTATTGGCTAGGGATCCAATGAAAATTGGAAGTTACTTAGGACATGCTGTTGTTTGGGATTTATGGGATAGATGTGGCTCAATGTTGCTTTTGGGGGCCAGGAAATTATAATTCTCGATTCGATGAAATGAAAACTGGGTGTTGAAATACTTCAAGTATTTTATAAATTATGGCAGAGGGCCTTTAAAAAGGACTCTTAATAATTTAACTCCCATCTTCTCTCTCTCTCTGTTTATCTGACCTCTTTTCCTCTGTTTATTTGTACTCTCTACTCAGTAATCTCTACTCAGTATTTCGTTCTCTATAAAAAATGGTGCAAAATGTTTCACACTTCATTTCTGTTGACTCTAAAGGGCATTATGGGCTGATTTAAATGATGGCAGAGGGCCTTTAAAAAGGACTCTTAATAATTTAATTCCCATCTTCTCTCTCTCTCTCTCTCTCTCTCTCTCTCTCTCTCTCTCTCTCTGTTTATCTTACTCTCTTCTCCTCTGTTTATTTGTACTCTCTACTCAGTATTTCTTTCTCTATAAAAAATGGTGCAAAATGTTTCACACTTCATTTCTGTTGACTCTAAAGGGCATTATGGGCTGATTTAAATGAATGAGGAATCTGGTCCTCCTTTGAACAGTTGCTTCTGTGGACTATAAAGTCAAGTGGGTCATAGTTTACTTTGAAGCACGGATAAAAGTCAAAGTCAGTTCGCCTGATGAAATCTATTTACTAGGTGGTTAGAAATTCCTTTTTTGGAAACTATGAAGCAGTGAGTCAATGACAATGATTTGTTGCGTTGATGAAATTTTCTCATTTTTGGCTTTAAATTATTTCGAAGTCATTATATGTAGGCTTGTACTTTGTATTTGGATGTAAAACCTTAAGACTTCCTATTGTATATTGTTTTTATACACATCAACAATGATATGTTGCATATGCATTACTGGCTGCTGTCCTTCTGAAGATATTATGGTTTTCAAGTTGTTAATCTGAACTTGAAGTAAAACCATGTAGTTCTTTTCCTTTCTTTCCTTGCCATTGGGGTTGTAGGTATTAGAATACATTATTCTAATTTTGCATGCAGGTTCTGGAAGGTGTAATTAAGTATAGGTGGAATGCGTTGCCTGTTGAACAGCGTGATGGAATGAAAAATTATATTTCTGAAGTCATTGTTCAGGTATGAATCAATATTTATGTAAGGTGTGTACTTACAAGGGCATATGTTAAGTTGATAATACTTCATTTTTTACTTTAAATCTATTGTGTTTAGCTTTCAAGTGATGAAGCCTCCTTTCGTCGAGAAAGATTATATGTCAACAAGCTCAACATTATATTAGTTCAGGTAAAGTGTGTTGCTTTCTAACAGGAGTTTGTAAACTATTGATTGTGCCTGCTATTGATATTTTTAAAATATGTTGAACTATTCGTCATGATTGTGGCATGGTTTTATAGTAGTAGTCTTTTGCCATTGTTTTTTGTTTTTTTTTTGATTTATGGATTTCATGGTATTTCAGTTGATTGATCATCCCACCTTTGGTGTTTACCTTTTTAAATTATATATACACATATTTTTCTCTTCAATAAGCTGCATGGGATATGTTTTTATATGCATTGTTGAAGGTTAAATTGTTGGATTTGTGTTATAATTTTTACTTGTCTTCAAAATACAGGTTCTGAAGCATGAGTGGCCAGCAAGATGGCGGAGTTTCATTCCCGACCTTGTCTCAGCAGCAAAAACTAGTGAAACAATTTGTGAGAATTGCATGGCTATATTGAAAGTAAGCCTCATGCCGTCCCCCTTGTGTAAACCTTTTTTTTTCATATTGGCAAAAGTGAGTAATGCAAACTGTTTATCATCAGCTTCTAAGTGAAGAGGTTTTTGATTTCTCGAGGGGGGAAATGACTCAACAGAAGATCAAAGAGCTTAAACAGTCGTTAAATAGGTAACTATGTTCATTTGTTGTCCTTCTTGGTTACATCATGCTTTGTACTAATGCTGAGACATTGTGTCTTTCTAATCCTTGTCTTCTACTGTATTGAGTTTCAACTTGCTAGATGTGGTTATTGTATGAATCTGATGGTGTGCAGCTAATAAATGCAATTTTTCCAATTTAACAAATTTGAAGTTATTTCTGGTATGTTCAACTAATAGGATTTATTAGAAGTGGTTATGTATCTTCTAACTGATTTTGTTTCAACTCGTTTTGAGATTTACATGTCTTGGTGTTAGGCTTATTTACTCTTTTTCACCAAGCTGTTTCTTATTTATTGCTTAGTCTGGAAATTGTCCAACTGCCATATTTTCCTGTCAGTTTTTAATTTTGAGTCCCTATGTTTATTTTGATCTTTGTTGGAGGTCCTGCAAAATATTTATATATTATCTAATGTGATGTTTTTGTGCTTCATTTTAACTATAAATTTGTGTCTTGCTTTCATGTTTTCTTTTTTGGTTGAAACATATCCCTTTATTCAATTTTATTTGTCTCCCTGTTATAGTTTACTAAGAATTTTGTTTGGCTTTGTGACAGTGAGTTCCAGCTCATCCATGAGTTATGCTTATATGTGCTATCAGCATCTCAAAGAACTGAGCTTATACGGGCAACACTGGCCACCCTGCATGCATTTCTTTCATGGATTCCTCTGGGCTACATATTTGAGTCTCCACTGGTTTGTACTTGGTTTTTGAGCTAATTATATTTTGTGCTTATCTTCATTTATATGACGCAATTTCGCTTTTCATCACATTATGTTTTCTTCTTGTGTCTTATAGCTGGAAACACTTCTGAAGTTTTTCCCTTTGCCTGCATATCGGAATCTTACTCTCCAGTGCTTAACAGAGGTATTTTTTTTTTCCATTTGATTCATTTGTTTTTGCTTCCTTGGCAGCTAAATGTTCATTTTTGTATGTCCTGATTCTCACAGGTTGCCGCCCTTAGTTTTGGAGACTTCTATAACTTGCAGTATGTGAAAATGTACAATATTTTCATTGTTCAATTACAGGTTGGTCAGTATATAGTTTATATCAGTTCTGAGCTTTGAAGATATTTTGTTTGGGATGCTTGGTTTTATATCTTAGGTTTGTTGCTTATAAATATTTCTTGTATTATATATTGAATCTATTGTTGTTTGTTTTTGTTTGTTTTTATTGATTCTTGCTGTATTTTTTATGCCCATGTAGTCTATTCTCCCACCTTCTACAAACATCCCTGATGCTTATGTTCATGGATCCAGCGAAGAGCAGGTGAATATTTTCTTCATAAAGGATTATGATTTGGTTGAAAATTTAATACATTTTGATAACTTTAATTTATTCTTTTGTTTGTTCTTATAGGCATTCATTCAGAACTTGGCGCTGTTTTTCACTTCATTTTATAAGGCAAGTTTCTTCTCGTAGTGACATGCCTTCTTTTGATTTAATCATTTGCGTTGGTAAGCTCTATGTAAGTGCTGGAGATGATTAGTAAAATGATGGTTGGGTTAAAGGGAGGGATGACATTGTTGTGGTTGGTACTCACCCGTAACAATGAGATCCGTTTTTGGGAGAACTAAATGTTTTCTACTTAATATTAAAGTGGGCAAGCTTTTATTGTAAGCTTTTAAGTGATGTTTTGGTGGCCTTGAAGAAGGAATGATAATAACATTTTTTTTTAATGCAGTCTCACATTCGAGTGCTGGAATCCAGTCAAGAGAATATATCTGTGCTTCTTTTGGGTCTTGAATATCTCATTAGCATATCATATGTGGATGATACAGAAGTTTTTAAGGTACTAATTGGTGCATCTTCTTGGCTCTATCTCTTTGGAAGTTTATTTTCTTAAGTTATTGCTAGACCTGCACTTTTTCTGATGGTATTATCAAACAGGTCTGCTTAGATTATTGGAACTCCTTAGTTTTAGAGCTGTTCGAACAACATCATAATATTGAGAATCCTGCAGCAGCTGCTAACATGATGGGGTTGCAGGTACATTATATATTTTATTTCTGACTAATGATTCTCTGCTGCTCAAGTATAATATGGATTTTCTTTAAAATTTAGAAGATTTCTTTGTCTTCTCTGAAACTTTTTCCTTACTCTTGTTCTAGTACTGACTGGTGCACTAGCTAGGATCTTTTACTTCGTCATCTTTCAGTTTCTCCGAGACAAAAAATTCCTTTTTTATTTTCCAGTTTGATTTTGTCCTTGTGTTTCTTATAAAAAAAAATTACCTGTTCGTTGTTCGTTACTTTTTATTTATATTTCTTTATGATAATGATGATATATGTAGTGCGAAATATTATTGCGGAAAATAAAAATGAGCTGTCTTCTATTTTTATGGGCAAATTTTCCAACAAAATTTCCATTTGAGTTTATAAAATTTTGCTATTTTTGGTTGAAGATGAGTATGGGCTCTTAATACCAAGATACTGCAAAAGGTTGCTATAGTGCCCTGTAAATATTTGGGGCAACTATCTTCTTGTTGCCTAGTTATGAACCTTTTGTTTCCAATAGTTATGATGCTTTGGCCATAATTAGCAGGGTTTTGTGTTTTTGAGTTGTGGTATGTACAGGTGCAGGGTTAGCTTGATAAAATATATTTGGGGTAAGGCTTGGTTCACTTTTTTGGATTGTTGCGTTTTGGAGTTCTAGCTAGGATCACTAAATATTTTATTTGTAACTACTTTGAGATTCAGTTTTCGTAGTATTTTCATTTTTCCTCTAATTACTTATTTTTCTTAATTGAATACTTCGGAGAGATTAGATCCCCACTTTTATTAAATTGGATCATGCATAATTGTGACCTGGCCTGTGAGAAGTACCACAAATTTGGCAATGTGATCCTGGGTTGTGGTTGAAGGGGGTGGATATGGACTTTGATAACTAATAGACCTAACTGTTGAACCTCAATTAACATGGAGAGTTCTTTGACACACTTTTTTTTATGTGTTAAGATTGATTTGGGTTTTCAGCTTATGAAACTGTCTGCTGGAAATTCCTAGAGCTTGATTATACTCTAAAATGTTTGTGTAAGGATATGAAACCTTGTAACTATTAGTGCTTTGATTATTTATAATTCTATGGATTATTGGGCTTCAGTCATTCTTGTGTATAGGTGTGCACATGCATAATTTCATGGAAGGGTTATACTTGAATATAATCTGATGTCAGATTTTCTACCTTGGGATTAGCAGATACCGTTGCTTCCTCACATGATTGATGGCCTCGGTCCTCAACTCCTGCAACGGCGGCAACTTTATGCAGGTCCAATGTCAAAGTTGAGATTGCTTATGATATGTCGTATGGCTAAACCGGAAGAGGTCCTGATCGTTGAAGATGAAAATGGGAATATTGTCCGTGAAACAATGAAGGACAATGACGTCCTTGTTCAATATAAGGTGTTAGATCTATATCTGGCAGATATCTTAATGTTTTTTTATACACGCTAGCTGAATAATTTTTGGATGGTTTACTGATGGAGAACCACTAATGGTGAACTTTAGATGTTTATATAGTAGGTTGTAACTAGGTATTTTATTTTAGTTTGGGAAAACTCTTGTTATTTTACAAGTTTAGTTAATTTAGGTTTATTTTGTGTATTTAAGTACTTTGGGGTTATTTTGTAATTTCTTGTTTTATTGGCATTTTTTATGTAAATATGTGGTAGTAGCAGTGGTATAAATGCTGGACATGTAAGTTATTGTAACCGTCAATGTTTTGAATCAGATTGCAAGTGCAGTCTCTCTCTCTCTCTCTCTCTCTCTCTCTCTGTTTTCTGCTGCTTTTTCTTCTTCCTTCTTTGTTTTCTACTTCCCTCGTCTCTATTCTGTTCTGTATTTCTCTAGTCTCTCTTTCTCTGTTTTTCCTTTCCAACTCTCTGTCCTGTAACTTTCATCTTCTATTCCCAATGCTATCCTGCGGCAACTTCTCTCCATCTCTCTTCCTCTCTCTTCTTCTTCTAAGTACCTCCCTATAATTCTCTCAATTCTCTTTCTATTTCTTAACTCTGTTGCTTTTCCAACATCATTTACCTTTCACCTGCACTTGTGATAAATTTATATTTGGAAGATATATGAATTTTTTCACCTGCTCTTCAACCCAAACCCTGCCCCCCACTCTAGAATCAGAAAAGAGAAAATAGATTGCCAACTAGTTAGATGAAAAAAATAGATGTCTTGACTATTGAGAAGGGATCCTTGGTGCAACAGTAGAGCTGTCGCCATGTGACCTAGAGGTCATGGTTTCGAGGTGTGAAAACTTCCTCTTGCAAAATTGCAAGGTAAAGCTGCGTAGTATAGACCTATCTTGGTCCACCCCTCCCTGGACTCCCGTTTGTGCAATGGGTTATCCTTTCCTTCAGATGTTTTGACTGTTGAGGAAGATGGGGATATTGCTTATGGGATTGTGAAGGATGATGATGATAGATTTAGTATCATACATTTTTTCGAAGGAGAAAAAATTGTCTCTTTTATGCTGACAGTGAAAAAAATATATAGGTTAATCAGCTGTCCTCATTTTACATATTGTTTGCTGTCTCAGGCTAACTAAAAATCATAAAATATTTCAGTTTTTAATGGGTTGCTTGTTTGAACAGGATCATTTCTGGGGTATAAAATCTTGAACCCTTCAATATATTGAAATTCAGTGATTTTCTAGAACTTAATTTGATGCATCTTTAACTAATGTGTTGGGAAATTTTATTCTGTCATTGTATACTCTTTTCAGCCCTAGCTGTTGCCCTTATGAATGTTTCATTTTTTCAGATCATGAGGGAAACATTGATCTACTTGTCACATCTTGATCATGAGGATACTGAGAAGCAGGTATGGGTTTTTAAATACTAAACTTATCTAACAAAAACACCACTTTTAAAATCTCTTGTATGAACAAGTTATTGTAGCATTAGAAATCTGCAACAATGTTTTAAAAGGCTCAATCAAGGCTTGCCTCAAGGCAAGGCAGGCCTAAAATGCCTTGAGTCTTAATTCAAAATGCCAAATCCCAAAAAATCTAACGTATTACATGCTAAAGCTTATGCATTAGTACAAAAGGAATGCCTTTAGCGCCTTTTTCGTTGAGGCTTACACAATTTGGATGTGTGAATCTCAAGTTAGAATTGGCTAGAAAATTTTTAACTCTGTAAATATAAAAGGAATGTCATAATATGAGTTGATTTCTAAAACTCTTGAACCTCAACCTTCCCAAAATAATTGAGAGTTGTATTTGAGAACTTGAAAATAATTTGAACTTTGTAATGTTATAGCCATCTCTTTTCATGATTTATGTGATCAATTCAAGTTAGCAAATTTTGAATGCCCAATTTGCAAATTATATTTATTTATTTTTTTGCATTACATTTTTGATTTTTAAATTTTATTTATTTGTAAAATATATGTAATTTATTTATATATTTTATCTACAAATAAACTGCTTAAAAGGTTTACGCCGCAACGCCTTAAGGCTTATGCTTCACCTCTTAAGGATTAGAATGTCTTGCCAACCTTTTGCCTTTTAAAACATGGATCTGCAGAATCTCTTTTGGGCCATTTTCCCTCATTTCTATAATTTACATTTTTCCAAGATTGGCTAGAGGATATAGAGCACCATAACTGTTGCTTTTGAACCATTTCCTTTTTTTTTTTTTTTTAATTTGAATGACTTTTAATCAAAAGAAATGGAATGTAAAATTTATTATGTTTTACCCAGCTGAAATGAAAAATTTAAATCTGTGGTTGCGTTTGCAATGTAATATGTTGAGCAGATTATTTATTCTAGCCAGCTAAAGGGCGGTCAATTACAGGTCACAATATGGTTTTTTAGGCTAGAAGTTTCTTTATTGCATTTTTATGACAACTTGGTGTCACTATGAAGATAAATCTGAGATTTTGGCTAATGTGAAGTTAGATTTTATGATTATGCTCAGAATCAAATTGAAATTGTTAGTCTCTATTTCAGATAAATTTTTCTGAATATTTTTATGAAGCTTTAGATTTATTGGGATTGCATTGCAGGTGGTTAGATTTTAATCTCCTTTGGTCAACTTCTTATGGCAAAGTTGAAACTTTTGTTGATCCCTGTATTATATTGGGATTATGATGCTAAGCCTCTGACCCTCTGTCATGCTGATAGGATGCTTCATAATGGTCACTATCGTTTCTAGTCCTAATGCATTCCATACCTGGATTTTTGATAGCATGTTCTTGTTCTTGCGTACTTGATTTGTAAATTTTTCTTTGCTTATTTGGTTGCTGCCTTTCGTGGCATGGTTCCAAGTTTCTGGATGGTTTAGTGCACTTGGAAGGTTTAGTGCTTTATTCTTGTTCTCTGTTTCTACTAAGGATCTTGATTAGTAGAACCTTATGTCATCATGAATCTCTTTATTTTTGTTCAATGTTTTGCTAATGTGACTCTTGCTATTTTTTGATATTTTGTGTAATAGATGCTGAAAAAATTAAGTAGACAGTTGAATGGTGACGATTGGACATGGAACAACCTAAATACATTATGCTGGGCAATTGGATCTATATCTGGGTCCATGATGGAGGAGCAGGTATGCTTCATTTCTAGTTTTCTGTGGCACTGGTATGAGGCAATTACTTGTGGATAATTTATTCCACCCTGTACCTGTTATCCAGCCTGCAATTTTCCCCTCCTAGCTTCTTATTACTTGAAAGGAAAGTACTTGTGGCATATTCTCCATTATAGTAATGCACGCCTCAGTTGCCCCTGGGCATAAGCTCAGGTGGTAAGGAGGTTCACCAGACGGCCTTGGACAAAGGTGAAGTCTGGGGTTCAAACCCTGCCGCCTGCAGTGCACATCCGCAATTTACCTCCTACGTGTTGGCTGAGGGCACAGGCACAGCTGGCTTAGGCGTGGGATTAGTCTGGCGCGCAAGCCCAGGAAACCCGATGTATCCAAAAAAAGTAATGCACACCTCAGTTAACATTTGTACTAACCTGCTTTATTGTAATTGCATTCTTTGCGAAGATTAGTAAAATCTTTGTATATAATGTGCCGAATTCTTTGAAATTTTATCATTTCACTTAGTATGAGCCAACCCACGCTGATTTTTTCAAATTTAAGATTAGTAATCAATTCTTAATATGCATGTGTGGAGGGGTTGTTTTCTCGTGTAGATCTTAAAACTGTCCCCTTTCTTTCTCTCCATTGACTGAGTTTCCATAAACTGCTCTTGTAGACAA
This sequence comes from Malania oleifera, assembly GCF_029873635.1. Lineage (NCBI taxonomy): Eukaryota > Viridiplantae > Streptophyta > Magnoliopsida > Santalales > Ximeniaceae > Malania > Malania oleifera. Next base: position 100,453,720 of record NC_080423.1, read on the forward strand.
TTGTTTTATACTTTAATATTTTCTGTTGAGAGGCCACTTGGTGACAGTTTTGCTTTGCTTTCATGTGGAGCAATGATTGCACATTATTCTTTTCAATGAATCATATATAAATGATTCCCTATGATTGATTATTTGCATCCTGTTTACCTGTAAATTAGTCCCAGACACCAGGAATTTATTCCTGTTTCATGCAAATACATGTTTCTTCATTTGCCTTCATTTGCCATCAACTGTATATTTTGGCTTCTGCTTTGATTTGTTTACAAATGTTTCACTGTGTTGAGTTTTGCAGGAGAACAGATTTCTGGTAATGGTCATTCGAGATTTACTGAATTTATGTGAAATCACCAAAGGAAAAGATAACAAGGCCGTTATTGCAAGTAACATTATGTAAGCATTGTAATGTAAAAGTTGGTTGAAGAGTATGCAGTTTAGTATTTGGCCTTTTCAGTTACCAATCTTGGTGCATCATGAACGACTGCTTGGATTTTTTATCTGTTACAACAAAAGGAATGGGGAAAATTTGAAATTCTTTCTCATTCATCCCTTTATTTTTACTGGAATAGTTGGCGCTGTCTTCAAATACTATGGTTTTGTGCTGTGATTGGGAATTGATAACACCAGAATATTCAAGATTATCATGACATGCTTTGATTCTATTTTGGTTTGATTGTCAGGTATGTTGTTGGACAGTACCCAAGATTTCTGCGAGCACATTGGAAGTTCTTGAAAACTGTTGTGAATAAGCTGTTTGAGTTCATGCATGAAACCCATCCAGGAGTTCAGGTTATTTTTTTGTTCATGTTTTTTTTTTGTTAAAATTTAATGCAATTTTTATTATAAAAAAAAATTAATGCAATTTCACCCCAATACTATGCAAAATTTGTTTGTAATGTAATTTAACTACCTTGCAATTAGAAATTTGTCTAGTTCTCTTTGCAAGTGGATGCTTGCAAGACGAGCTCCTACTTTCAAGGTACTAGGAAGACATTTACATATTGCAAATTTCAGAATGTTATGCATGCCTGAACTGTTGGTTTGTATAGCACCTTGTGGTGGTCCCATAGTTCTATTTGCTGCTAAGCTGTAAAGCTGGTTTCACATTGACAAAAAATGTTTTTCTTTTGGTGTAAGCTTAATTGTTTTCCTTAATCCACAACTGTTTATATGTTTGCTTTAAGAATCATTATTTACAGCACTCTTTTTTTGCCAAAGATATTTCCTGTTTGAAGGATTCTTCTCTCGCAGTGAACTCTCTACGTCTCTCGTGAAACCTCTACCAATATCTTTCCGATCACTTGTGCTGATTGCCATGGTCGTGGCACGAGATGATACAAGGGGGTTGTAAATGTTCAATCCAGATTGAATGGAAGGCCTTGCTTAGAGATTGGATAAACTGAGTGGGATTTTCACTCTTTCATTGTTGAACATAATCAAGTTCATGATAGGTGGGTGAGATTTTCAATTGCTGCAAATTGATTTGCTGATGGATTTTCGTTGTTTTTCGAAAGTTTGGATAGGGGATTTTGAAGTTTTCATGTTGGACGTGTGGGATATTGATTGGCAATTTGTCCAACAAAGATGGGGAAGCTTTTGGAATTAGAGCATGGGTGGAAAGGGAGGAGATTTTCAGTGTTTGTTCCTCGTGAGTCTAAAGGTGATGGGTGACATTGTTTTTGGGGAAGAATTTTGTGTCTTTGTTAGGTTTCTTCTGTTGGTTGTGAAGGTGTTGGAAAGAAGAGCAATAGTTCCTTGTGTCAAATTGTAGTGCTCAAGAAGGAAGTTACATGTGAAGCTGTTGTCGAAATAGAGTGTGGAAAAAGCAGTATTGTGTTTGGCATCATGGGAAAATGCAAATGGAGGACCATGAGTTGTGTCACACAGATCAATAAGGTTCTTTCGGAGATTAGGGTCCCTATTGTTGAGATGGCTTGGGTTTCTGCTTTCTTTTGGAGATCCCATGATGTCTGAGGCAGCTAGGGTTTCTCGTGACATCGGGTTTCCTAAAAGAAACCCTAGCTGAATAAATTCAAGGCCAAGTCTCACTTCAGGTGACTCATGAGATGCCCGTAAATTTTCAAGCCTAGAGTTCATCCATGAAACACTTTTAAGCAGCTCAGGGAGTTGATGTGTTGTTCATCTTCAAAGCTGTTAGCTTCAAGTTTGACATTGCAATGTTTGAAGACTAGGGAGGTCCAAGAGGATGTTTCATTTCCTTTTCACAAGAAAGAAACGATGGTCCCGGATGGTTTAAAGGGAAAGAGGTGACAAAAAACATGTCTGTCTCAAACAAATATTGGGATTTTTGTTAATAATTATTTTCTTTTAGTGGAGAGGAAACTCACATAGATGCATAGCAGTCAAATGCACAAGGAGTGCTTGGAGCTTAGGTGCGAGGCAAAGACACACACCTCATAAAGGCAATGCTCAAAAGTACTAAAATTATTGTATAATGCCTCATATAATGCTTTGATCTATAGAGACATGAACAGTAATGTTTAAACTTAAAAGTATCAAAATATTCAATACCCAGACATCAATGCATTGAAATTATGACTGCCAAATGCCAAGTTCCAAGCAAGGCAAGCATAGTTCAACTTAAGCACGCAAGAGTCCAAACTTCAAGTTACGTAGAAAATGAAATTGCCAATAGTCCCAAAGCATACAACAAAAGATTCCAATGTCTAAAATCTATAGCCCTCATCATCAACTAAGATATCATCATCTTCTTCTTCATCAGAATTTTCTTCCCCAATATTTGCTTCATCTTCACTATCTTTTGCCCTAGCCTGTTGGATTTCATCCTCAAGCATAGGTTCCAATGTTATAGCCATAGTAGTGCTAGATGAAGCTCTTCCTGCAGAAGATGATGAGACATTGGCACTTATTCTTGATCTTGTGTGATGGGTCGACTCATTTACTCCAGCAGCTCTGGCAATAGCACCCCATGTCAAAGCATCATCTTCTACACATTGTCCTCATCAGAATCTCCATCCATCCTACCAATCTGCCACTCATGAGTCATTATTATCATAAATATCCTTCAGAATGATGGGTTCAATGATATAATGCTTGTTGTATTGTCACCTCAAAGTTCAATTACATTGGATAAACACCAAATCACTCGAGCACTGCTGAGCTAGCCTATTCCTCTTGCTATGAAGTATGAAGCTACGAGAAGTAAGAACTAACATTGCAAATAACGATTTCAAAATATAGTAATAAGCCAAATATTCTATATTCGTCAACCCATGATATCCTAGTGACTCACATGTTGGAATACACTCCAATTGTTTTTGGAGCCAGTGGCACTACATGTGTGGCTAAGAATTCTTACATAAAATTTATGTAAATGTGGAGCTGACGATCGAAGTGTGCTTCACTATCGCTTTGTTAATTGAATCAATTTCAAATGAATGGCTACTATCTAGTCAGCTAAAATAATTTTTAAGAAAAATAAGGAGTAAAAATGCATGTAAATACTAACTAAAACCAAAGGTACGAGATAGCAATGAGCGGTGGTATAATTAATCAACTCTTTTGGAGATTTATTTTGCTATTCATTGGATGGCACCAACCTTGCAATGCATTTGCACAAAGTAAAAACCCATCATGATTTTTTCATCTTGCTGAATGTTGGGCTTTGGATATAAAAATTTTGGGTTTAAGAAGTTTGCAGTTACAAAAAATTGAATTGGCAGCTGGCTTGGGTGGTGATTCAATACTTGGTTTCTTTATGGCATGTTGGCCTTGGATGCTTTAAAAGATTTACACAGCGAGAATGTGGGTACCTTTTGCTATGATATTTCCTAGTATTTATTTGGTTTTTAATTCTTTTTTCTGATTTTTTCTAGAATTTTTATGGGAGATGTATTAACAAAGAAGCGTGCGGTTGCATGTGAAGGTTGAATTTAGCATCCCTCACCTTTTGTCCTCAAGTTTTGTTCGATCAACTTCCTTCAAGAAAAGGAAAAGGCACTTTTTGTCAAGGGTGGCAGACTCACTCTTATTAAAAGTTTTCTGTCCAATCTGCCAATTTACTTCATGTCTCTTTTCCCTATCCCTAGTGCAGTGGCCAAGAGATTAGAGGGTATCCAAAGAAGATTCCTTTGGGGGAAGACAGATGAGGTTTTCAAATACATCTTGTTAATGGGAGTAGCTAAACTACCTTTACAAAAGTGTGGCCTTGGCTTCAAATCCCTTATTTTCTTTAATGAGGCCCTTTTGGGAAATGGCTTTGGAGATTCATGACTGACAAAAATCACCCAGGAGGGATGTCATTGCCGTCAAGTATGGTCTCTATCATAATGGTTGGACCTCTAAAGTCAAAGGAAGTTCATAGTACAGGTGTTTGGAGATACATCAGAAGGGGATGGGAGAATATCTTCCATATCATCTATTTTTATGTGGGGAATGACGCTGGTGTTTTCTTGTGGCATGATATATGGTGTGGTAATTCACAACTCAGCCCCACTTTCCCTTCCATTTTTAGACTTGCGAGCAACAAAGATACCTTTATTAGCCAATGCTTGGAGGTTACCATTCAAGGGATTGTTTGGGATATTCCTTAAAAAAATGCCTTTTTATTAGGAACTAGATATTTTTGCAGATTTTTTTAGCAGTATCAATAAGTTTCATTGGCATGTCAGTTCCGATGAGCCCAATTGGGTTTTGAAGAAAGATGGGAACTCCACTGTTAGGTCTTTCTGTAAACAGCTTAGTTCCCTGGCTGGGAGCAGTACTAACTTCCCTTGGAAGCGGATTTGGGAAATGACAGTCCGTTCTAAGGTTGCCTTTTTCACGTGGGATGCTATTCTTGGAAAAATCCTTACTACAGAAAATCTTTAGAAAAAAGGTGTCCCTTTTGTCAATGGATGCTTTTTATGCTTGGAGCAGGAGGAATCGGTTGATCACGCACTCCTGGTACTTAGCCATCTCTATTGTAAATCACAAATGGGTCGCTGCAGCTACAGGGGAGGCGAATTGTGAGCTTGGAAAGGGATCGGATCTAATAAGGAAGGGAGAATATCTCTCTCCCTCATTCCCTTTGCTATTTTTCTGAGCTGTGTGGGGAGAAAGGAATAGAAGAGCCCTTCAAGGAATTATCTCTCCTATTCTGGCTGTCATGAACCATTGGATTGCTATGATCTCTTTTTGTCATTTTGGGCTAGTTGAAAGGGATCCCTTTGTAATCGTTGATTTTCCTGTACTTTTTAGTAAGGGGTGTTTCTTTCTCATTGTTTCTTTGTACTTCGGTGGCATCCTCTTGATGCCTCATTTTATATAATTTCTCTTTTCTGAACAAAAACTCCATTCTTCAAGGAAGGAACTCTCACTTAATGTTCATGATAGCTAAGTGTCTTTATTCTTGAAACATATTGCCCAATTTATTCAAGTGCCACTGCAAAACTCTCCAAATACTTCCACCTTGTGACTTCTGTATGCGCCCTCTCTATTAGTTCTTTCTTATAGGCCTCGTTAATGGATGTTTGCTTCATCGTCACTTCTTTCCTACTTTGAACAACTTTCTTTGGATTGGGAGTGAAATATAAATCTGTAGGCCCCTTTTGTTTTGATTTCTTCATGGTGGGGTATTTTTTTCAAGGGGGCGAAGTGACTTGCTTCTAAATGGTGGGAGTTTTGAATTTCACCCCAGTCTCTTACCTCGAGAATCGATTTCTTGAACTTTTCTTTCACTTCATCTCCTCTTTAATGATCTATTCACCAAACTTTAACATATATTCCCTAATCTCCTCACAAATATGAACTGGACACTTTGATGGATTTCTTTTAAATTTTGAAATCCTCGAACAATATGTTGTTTTTCCTAGAACACTCCTCCTTGCATTGCTTTTCCACAAAAGTTGTGAGTCACATTATTTCTAATATTTTTATCACCCAAATGTGCTTACTTCCAAGCTGGATCTTTACAGAGTCTTCAGAATTCATTTAAGCCCTAAATTCAAGGAATATATAAATGCAGAAATAGATGCAGAAAAATATATTTGCAACAAAATAGACGAAGGAAAAAAAGAACAAGAAAAAGAACAGTCCTCAGACTCAGAGGCAGAGATAAAGGCACATAGCTGCTCTGAAGTCTGGCCGAGAGCAGGCAGAAGACTTTGAATCCGGTCATTCAATCACAAGAAGTAGAAGAAAATAAAGAAGACAAGAAGTAGAAGAAAATAAAGAAGACAAGAACAAGAAAGAGGGGGAAGAAGAAGAAAGAACCTTCTCTGAAATCCGAATGTCTTATCTGGCTGAGAACTGAAGAAGAAGAACGTAGCAAGTTGAGACTGTAGTTTTGAGTCTCTGAATGTTTGGCAATTGGACCTGGTTGAGATTGAAGAATAAGAAGTGGTTTGAAGAACAGTCAGAGAGTCTGTTCACACTGGTGCAAAGAGGCAAAGAGCTCTGCCTAGGGCTCGATGTAAATTTATAAAAAGATGTAAAAACTAAATATTTAATGCTGAAAAAAATATGTAAGAACTAAAAATCTACAAGGTGCACCTTGTTGCACCTCTTGCCTCACTGTAGCTCATCACCTCTAATGGAAGGATTGGAGGGGATCAGTATTCTTGAAAATGGTGGTATGGACAAAAGCAAATGTGAAGGGATAGAGTTTTGTCAACCTTGGTCTAGTAGATCTCTAGGAATGATATAAAAACTCCGAATTTGATGGATAAATTGGGTTTATGCATGTCTGATTCTGGAGGAAATGAAAACAAGCAAGATGGTGGCAAGCTAAGGTGATGAAGGATTAGAGGGAACTAGCAAATTTGAAGAATTACACAAATTATGGTGGAATGGGTTTAGAGAGGCAATTGCTTGGTTAATCATTGTAAATTTGTTGTTTTTTATTTTTTGAGATTTTCTAGCCTCTCCTTGGATTCAATTTCTCTCTCTCTCAATGTATCTTTTTTTTTTTAAATAAATTGTTTATTAAGAAAACTGGTTATTCAAGAAACTAGAATGTTCTTTCCTTGATATGCTTAAACTCTAGTACACATGTTAATAGAATTTCTAATCATAGGCAAATTAAACCAAAAAAAAAATTGCAAAGCAAAAGCAGCATGTGTTATATAATTTGTGATTTTTTTTGATTTAGAAGTATATAATTCTTGATTTATTTGAGGGATGCGGAATGGCCTCACAAAATCGGATAGCAGTTTCGTAAAATCTGTTGTTTGGTCTATTCATTCAATTATAATGGTTGGGGGGTTGCTTATGCTGATTGTGTTATGCTGATTGTGAGGGTGGGGATAAGATTTTAATGTTGTTTAAGTGGCTGTGGTTGTGGTGTTGTTCCCTGGTTGTTGCTTGGCTTGACAGCCACTAGGGAGTTGTGGTGTTTTTTATCATGTTGGTGGAGATGGGTAGTTGTTGTGACTTAAGTTGTGGCTATTATGCCTATTTCCATTTCTTACTTTGCAGTTTGCACCAAACAAAGGAAGTGAGCTTGCACCAAATGCCATTATATACACAAAATTTCTCCCATCTAGGCATCACCATTATTTTTGTCATTTTAACATCATGGTGAAGAGACTAGTTTCTTGTAATATATTGTGTACTCATGATTTTGAATGTTGAAATTGATTGTTTATCTAATATATGTGTATTTCTTGCACGTTGGCTTAGCCCAATTATAATATTTTCTAGTTTCAAAATATGCCAATATAGCTTTTGTAGGAGGCTTAGCACCGGCCTATCTGTACTCCGAGATACGGTTGCATATATCTTTGGTGGGAGCCTTGTGCAATGGGATGCACTATCAGCTAGTATTCTTCAGTGACATAGATATCTGTTTGGTGATGCTTATCATCAAATGTTCTCAAATAGATGTAATTTATCGGTAGAGGCTTCTTATATTAAATATATTTGTTAATTGGTGCTCTTTTATTAAATATTGCAATTTTTATTTTGATATTTAGGTAAAAAGTTGAAATATATTATGGGCATAGCTGTTTAAGTGAATTATTCATGTCATTATATTCTCGCAATCACTTATAATTTTTTTTCCTTTTTATTTATTTATTTATTTATTTAATTTTATGATTAGCTGTATCTGACTATCACGGTGATTGGACAAGAATTTGATATATATTTATTGTATGCTACGGATTAACATGCCATAACTCTTTCAGGATATGGCCTGCGACACCTTCTTAAAGATTGTTCAGAAGTGCAAGCGCAAGTTTGTTATAGTTCAGGTACTCTTTGTTTCTGTTATTTTCTATTTTAAGATGGTGTCTTTATTATTTAGACATCAACTGAAATGTTGATTTACATTGCCTCATTTTCAGGTTGGTGAAAATGAACCTTTTGTATCTGAACTACTGTCAGGACTTCCAACTACTGTTGCTGATCTTCAGCCTCATCAGATCCATACATTTTATGAATCTGTATGTCTGTTCAATTCTCCAATATTTAAAGTTATTATAAAGATAACAGATTCAGCACTGTAATAATTGTTGCATTGCCTTTTTAGGTTGCTCATATGATTCAAGCTGAACCTGATCCCCAGAAGAGGGATGAATATTTGCAGAGGTTAATGGAACTGCCAAATCAGGTGGGTTTAAATTGGAATCTATTCTAGTACTGTTTCTCTTTCTGTCTTATGCATGCATGATGTTGATTCCTTTGGCGTCTTTCTTATGTCATGTTTTTGTTGTGCAGAAATGGGCTGAAATTATAGGGCAGGCACGGCAGAGCGTGGATTTTTTGAAGGATCTAGATGTGATCCGCACTGTGCTAAATATATTGCAGGTTTGCATTTGCTGATATTTTTTCGTTCGAAAAAGAAGATTTTATTGAGAAGAAGTACAACAAGGTGCATAAGTAATCCTCCTTAAAAAAAATACAAAACAAAATTAAAATAAATCAAAACAGGGCAGCCAACCAATCACATCTTGATGGTCAATATAGGGTTATGGTCCTATTAACTATCTGCTTGCTGTAGTAGTTGCAACATGATGCGGTTTTGATTATTTGCATATGTTTTCCTCGTAAGTTATTACTTTTGCGTGCGTTCTCCTTGTACGGTGAGAAGGCTAGTTGTAGCTTGTTTGTTTACAGTATAGTTTCTGAGTTTATCTCATGATTCAATATTTAATTTTTTGTTTATGTAATGTTTCTTTAAATAACTTCTTGTTGTGGCGTCTTAATGTTCAAACTTTTTGTCCAGAATTTTTTTTTATTAAAAAATTTAATGGTGTCATTTGAAAAAAAGTCATAATCTTGAATGATAACCTAAAAATGAGAATGTTGTCATTTATTGGAATCTAAATAATTTCTTAGAATTCAGTGTTGATCATGTCTTAGGTTTATGTGCAGGCACCTGGGGTGCGTGGTGATTCTTGCCTCCAAAAGTTGGATCCTGTCTCTTTATTATTCTTACCCAAAAGGCTAATATCCTGTTGTTGGATTTCTCCTATAACTCAATTACGAAATTTTGATGTTAAAAAAAAATTAGAGAAAATTCTAGCATGAGTAATGGATTGGTGTATGTTGTCTCCTACAGCTAAATTTCCTGATAAGTTTTTTGTTTCAAATACGCTGCTTCCTTTGGGGGTGTTAAATTCCTAAAATCTCATTCATGGATCGTTCTTAGTTTGAAGTTTCCAAATAATCCTTCATTTTGTTCCTCTACGCAAGTTTTTGAGTATCAATATCATAGGAAACGCACTGGGGTTAGTGGAACGATCCACCTTGCCCTACCTTGCTCATGCTGAGTGTCAATCAGGGAACATGATTGGGTTCAAATGGATTGGGGATTATGTTATTAAACATTTTTTGGTTGTTTCTGTATTTGTTCGATTTAGCAAATTTTAATTGTTTTTCTAATTTTATGCTCATTTAATTTATCCCTCTTTTTTTTCCCTCCTTTTTTAGCACGGCATGCGTATGGATCTGCATAACATATTTGAATCTATGTATCTAATTGGTTAATTATGTAATCTAATTTGTATGGAAATTTTTTGCATAATATTGGGTTAGGGGATCTTTTTTGGGGATTGAATATTTCAGTTGTGTAATGTTTGGCACGGGCTAATTTGTGGGTCTATAATCCATACCTGCTTGGAACCCCGGCCCCAAATATTTTTCATTCAGCTATTCAAATATATATTGTATATGTTACGCGCTTTTGGTGCTTGTAGTTTGCATTAGTTGCCATTTGGATTGATAACTTGGAGGACCTTACAAAAAAATATAAAAATTAAGGGAATCAAATTACATCCTAGGACAAACTATAGGGGCCGAAATGATATTTAATCTTTTGTTAATTAATTATGCGAGATTCTGGTTGTTAGTTGTGCGTTCAGACTTCTATAGCATGGGTTACTTCACATTACTCAAAAAATTGGATTCTTTTACTTCAACAAAACATGCAAATGCTTCTTATGGTTAATGATTGGTCTAAGCATGTCTCGATCAAGCTATCTAGAAATTCTAGATCATAGTCTCAGCATATGATTTATTTGTATTTAATGGATTGTATGTATTAAGCTAAAATAGTTAGTATGTTTGGTTGTCTATTAGTGCGTTATTCTTGCCTGTGATGTGAGAAAGATATACTATCTATGCTCCTTTTGGTTATGTTGAGACATTTGGTGATTAGAAAGGGGACATATTTAGAATTCTTTTTGTAATAACTGAAACAAACAAATTCAGTTTATGATAATATTTTATTTTTTTTAAATTGCAAAAATTTCAAATTATTATAACTTCCAAAAAACATTTCCTGTTATCTAACCAAACATTACCTTCTCCTCCACTGCCCCAGCCTGTGGGCTGTAGAAAAAAGAAGGAAACTCAATCAGTAGTTAGAGAGCGAACATTTTGGCCGATGCTCCTTTCTGGGTTTTTTTTTTTTATTGATAATTCTTTTTCTTATTTTCATTTTCGATTTGCTCTGACGAGAGGATCGATTAACTATCGTTACTAATGCAAGTCATTGTTGCTAACAGACAAATACAAGTGTTGCCATTTCGCTTGGAACATTTTTCCTATCACAAATTTCATTGATCTTTTTAGATATGCTTAATATCTACAGGTATTTTTCCAGTTAGATTTCACCTCAAAATAAGTATTTCAGTATGAAATTTGAAACATTTCAAAGAGTGCTACTGTGCCAATCTACTGATTGCCCGACTTTATGCTGCTTGGAACAGAATGTATAGTGAGCTTATATCGAGTAGCATTGCTGAAGGAGGGCCTTTTGCATCTAAAACTTCTTACGTAAAACTTTTGCGGTAAAAAATTAACTTTAATGATTCTGTTTCACTCTTGTTGTACGATACATCTCATTATTCTCTTCTTTTATTCCTTTTGAAACAGGTCCGTGAAGAGGGAGACCCTTAAGCTCATCGAGACATTCTTGGATAAGGCTGAGGATCAACCACAAATTGGAAAGCAGTTTGTTCCCCCAATGATGGATCCAGTTCTTGGGGACTATGCTAGGAACTTGCCTGATGCTAGAGAATCAGAAGTTCTGTCACTTTTTGCCACAATAATAAACAAGTAAGGCATCTATGTCTAATTTTTTGCCGCCACATACATTATGGATCTGATTGGGATTGCTGACGGACTCATTATGAAGTAAAATCTTGATAATGTGATAATATATTTACTTTTTACAAATAGTAAGCACTACTTGCATTTGGTAATTGGCAAGTTCTTGGTAATTTTGTTGCTTTTGGTATACTTCACATTTTTTACTTGTATTTCCAGTGTTTGTCACTTGAACATTGTTTTTAGTGATGCTATTTTCTATAGGGTTATCATTTTTATTTAACCTATCTGAACTTTTATCTTTCCAACATCTTGACATTTTACTTCAAAATAGACTCATTACTTGACATTTTCTTTCTTATTTGTTATGTTTCTTTTCCTGACATTTTGTTTTGTACATAGGTACAAAGGTGCCATGATAGAGGATGTGGCTCGCATATTTGAGGCTATTTTCCAGTGCACACTGGAGGTGAGAAGCTCACCTTTTGGAAATTCTAGTATTTGTTTTCACACTGGAGTCAACTGGGGTTTTCTAACCTGCATTGTTGGATTTGATGATGTGAAAATGAATAAAAATATAAAAAAGATCATAATGAAGTACAAATAATCGATGTCTTGCAAAGCTCAATTAAGGGTTGCCATGAGGCTCGCCTCAAGGCAAGACATGCCTAAAATGCCTTGAGGTTCAATCTAAAATACCAAATTTTAAAAAGGCTAATGCTTTACATGCTGAGGCTTATGCATTTATACAAAAACATGCCTTTTGCGCTTTTTTAGTTGAGGTTTACGCATTTTGAGTGTGTGATTCTCAAGTTAGAATTGGTTAAACAATTTTAGCTACATGTTTATCTAACAGGAATGTCATAATATGAGTTTGTTTCTAAAACTCTTGAACCTCAACCTTTCTAAAATGACTGAGAGTTGTATCTTACATCATGAAAATAGTTTGAACTTTGTAAGAGACTAAAGATGTCCTCATGTATTCTAGTTAGCAATTTTTGAATGGTCAACAACTAGTTCACAAAGTATGTCTAGTTTTTCCTTTTACATTATATTTGCCATTTTATTAATTTTTACTTCATTTTAAATGTATATAATTTATTTAACGTATTTTATCTTAAAAACAAATTCTCAAAAGGCTGGCGCTTCGCCTCTCAACTGTTAAAAGGCCTTGCCTTACCCCTTCGCCTTTTAAAACATTGCAAATAACAATAAAAAGTCACCTAAATCAGAGCAGTTTTTGATGACTACTAAATATTAAATGAAACATCATCATTGGCCCTTCTCCATGAGCCTTATGCCTCAGTGTATTTTGTAGCCTGGTGAGCTATAAGTGAAGCCTCAGGGTAAATGCTCATGGTTGATATATATTGCTGTTCTGCTAAATTGTCATCTGATGATTGATTGTGTCAGGTGAACTGATGCTTGAGAATAAACTTTTCATTGACAATATTTCATGCCTGTTGGTGCCTAAGCAGTGAAGGAGCTAGAATTTTGGAATGGGGGGTTGAGACTAGATTCTATTAAAAAACTAAAGTATATTTTATTTAGTGAATTGATATGCTTTCCAGAGTCTATATATAGTCTTAAATACCTCTGTATACTAAATGTTATACTTATTATGTGCTAAATTTCCTTTTTGCTTTGCAACATTTGCATTTTAATCGTACGATGTTGAATGATTAAAAGGAGGATGAAAAATATATTTATAATGTAAAATTTTTGAAAAATTACAAAGGTGAATTGCAGAGAATTAATGTGAAAAAAGGTAAAAAATTAAAATATGATGGAGGAAAACTGAACAAGCAAATCTTGTACACTTTCTAAAAATAAATACCTTTATGTAGTAAATTAAAATAGAATAATTTTAATGCATTTCTTTTATTAAAAGAAATCAAATTATAGTCAATCTAATTTCTTAAAAACAATCTATCAATGAAAAACTAAAAAATTTATTAAAATAATGTTTTTTTAAATCTGTAGATATTATTATCAATCATTTGTGAATCAAAGTGCTTGCTAGCACACCATAATGGAGTTTGTATAAGCATAAAGGCTTAGATGGAGCAACAGGTCGAAGCACAATTTGTTTTTGAGAATTTGAGTGGGCTTTGGGTTTAGTATTTAATGAAAATGAAAATAAAATAAAATAATGAATTCATTAAAAAAAAAATTACATTCTTGACTCATAATCTAGTGGAGAGTAAATAAAAACTAGAGGGGCGGCAACACAATGTTGGTAGGAAAATTTTTAACTTGTTTAAGAAATTTTCAAAACCATTAGTCAGGGGGTGGCAGGTGGCTGCCAACTTTTGCCTCCTGCTAATTTTTTATGCTGATTTGAATATGGATGAGATTTGGCCTTGGAATCTGTTGATATCTTCAACTGTACAAAATTTCTTTGGTTTTCTGACCGTGTCTAATTGCATTGTGACAGATGATTACCAAGAATTTTGAAGATTACCCCGAGCATCGTCTAAAGTTCTTCTCATTACTTCGTGCCATTGCTACACATTGTTTTCCTGCTTTGATTCGGTTGTCAAGTCAGGTTTGTCTTGTTAATAATTTTGTGTCTACGAGTTGTTTCATTTATTTGTTTTTGAAGGAATGCCATGTTTCTGTTTTTCTTTTTAATACTCATTCTTCTTTAAAAAAAATTTTAATGAGCTTTTCCTTGACATGGGGGACTTTTCCTCTATTGCAGCAACTAAAGCTTGTCATGGATTCTATAATATGGGCTTTTCGGCATACCGAAAGAAACATTGCGGAAACTGGTTTAAACCTTTTATTGGAGATGCTAAAGAACTTTCAGGTCTGGTGTCGTTTACTCCTGCACCTATTATTGTCAGACATTGAGCTTTTTTAATGTTCTGTAGTTGCTGTATCTTCTCTCAGGCTTCTGAGTTCTGTAATCAATTCTATCGAACCTACTTCTTGACAATTGAGCAAGAAATTTTTGCTGTTTTGACGGACACATTCCATAAACCTGGGTTCAAGCTTCATGTCTTGGTGTTGCAGCACTTGTTTTGCCTGGTACAGCGATTTCAAGTGCCTTTTCTCTGATTGGAATATGACTTCCATATTTATTTCTGTTCAACTCTGGGGAGCAAACTCATTACTGTTATACGATGCATTTTTAGGTGGAGTCTGGATTGCTGACAGAACCTCTGTGGGATGCATCAGCAGTTCCATATCCATATCCCAGTAACACAATGTATGTACGGGAGTACACTATCAAGCTTTTGGGTACGTCATTTCCCAACATGACAGCTGCTGAGGTATGGAATGAAAATGCATTTTTTTTTTTGGGTTTTAAATATATCTTGCATATGCAACAATTTATCAACTTTTTTCAGGTTGCCCAGTTCGTAAATGGTCTGTTTGAATCAAGGAATGATCTCTCTGCATTTAAGAATCACATACGAGACTTTCTTGTGCAATCAAAAGAATTTTCAGCTCAGGTAGTGCCGCAACACATTTACTGTACTGTATTTACAAGTGTGCCTTAGTTCTTAATAATTTATGCTCAAGACCAACAGCCAGATGATTTGGGAAAAATGCTATCTTTGGATCAACTTATTTTGATTTTGGGTTTGAAAGTAGTTATCGTCAACTTAAATCCTTTGTTAGAAAATTAGGGATGACCTTTAATCGCGTGGAATTTGATTCCATTTTCTTACCACCTTCATCCTGTTTTTTTTCGCACTGGAGACTTATAGTCTTTGCAAGCAGCATCCTAACCTTTCTGATTTGATTTCTTTTGTCGAGAATGGTTATGGCTAACAATGTGGGGGTCCAAATTGGTGCCAACTCATTCATGTTGCAGCAATTTTTTGTTTCGTGTTAACTGTAAAGTTATTTAATTAGCAGGCACTGCAGTGATGAGAAGATTCAAAATTTGAATGATGAAATGCTATCTCCTGGTGTAATTTTTATGGGTCAGGTGAATGGGTTTAATTTTGTAATGCTAAACCTTGAAATTTTCAACAGGACAACAAAGATCTCTATGCAGAAGAGGCTGCTGCACAAAGAGAGAGGGAGAGACTGCGGATGCTTACAATCCCAGGACTCATTGCCCCCAATGAGATCCAAGATGAGATGTTGGACTCATAGTTCGCTTATCTTGCTCCGGAGCTAATTTGATGGATTTTAACCATAGAGGTGTCGAGCGCTATGAATTAATTTACCGAGAATTTTTATGGAGAGAACAGAGCCAGGGTTTTTCCCCCATTTTTTCTCTCTTCCTCAAATGTTCCCCTGTTTTAAACCGGTGACTCATGAAGGTGCTCCGGCATACAAAAGCTTGGCTGCAGGTTCCTATATGGCTGTTGGGGTGAGTGGGTGTAGAATACTTAGATTCTAATGTAGGAATATAGCGGATCAATGTACGGCTTTCGAGGATTCAGCTTTGATATTGTATTTCATGATGAGGTTTGACAGGCAAACTGTTGATATGAAATGCTATCCTTTTGATTTCTCTTTTATTTTTTTGGGAGGGCTTTGATGATTTTAAGTAGGTGTTGTGTATACTTATTTTGGGGGGGCCACTGTAGATTTTTTTTTGTTTTTTTTTGTTTTTGGGTTTAATCTTAGAATATGATGTATTTTTGAATTTGATACAGGGTTATCTTCACATTTCTACCTTCAATTTTTTGGACTGTAATGCAGACTTGGCTTTATTTCAGTTTAAACATGTATCTTGCGCTACTGAAAGGAACAACCTTTCTTGTGTGCCACTAGCTTGGGGTAACTAATCGTTTGTATGAATTAGGGGATGAGTTTTGGGTGGGGAATGCTGCTTTTATCACCAATGATGGAATAAAATTTGATGAAGATATATGGAAGTTTATGAAATATGGAAAGTTCGAATGTTATTGAAGGACCTAAGTGGTTTTTCCCTGTGTTTTCGAGCTATTACAGGTAACTAGCTGTCAGATACTGGGGCATTTAATCTTTTATTATTTTAATGTTGGCAAGGATCAAAGTGCTTTAATGCCTGCGTTTTTAGTTAATGAATTCATAGGCCAAGTTTATGGTTGGTTTGCAGAGTGGAGTGCAATATGAAGGTCAAGTTCAGTGGAATGAAATGAAAAATATGCGTACTTTGATTTTTCTTCCAAAAGCGTATGGCTATTGTATTTTAAGTGGCAATGATAAGTTTAATCCAAAAATGGGACGGCTGATGGGTAAAAATTGTTACAAAAAAAAAAATCATTTGAGTTGGTGTTCTAGATATATATATATATATATATGAATTTAGAGTTTTTGGATTAGTGGTGTAATGGCATTCATATTCCTTCGCCTCTTGTGAGATTCCATGTCTCAGGTTTTTGGAGTCCACTGCCAAGCTAAAGCTGGTGGCAACTTCAATAAGAAACCTTTTTCATTATTCTCTGCATGGCACATAACTGCAGCTTCATATAATTTTTTCTCTAATGACAAACTCCTTTTGGGTCTGGTTTATCCTTTCCACGTATGGAACAGTTTAAATGGTGAGTTTGGTGCATTAATTTCATATTTTTTAGATTTAACTTGGCATGAATTTAGATGAAATTATAGTTTTATAATTCATTTTATCCAAGCACACATCCAAGTTGAAGCTTGTAATCTTAAACTTGCAACCATAGTAGCTGCTCAGCTGATATTTTACTATTGTATAAAGTCAATTTTTTATCAACTGCTAAACAAGCAAGCCCATCAAACCACAATTCATTACATGAATCACAAACAAAAACTACAGAATCATTTACCAAAAATCCTGGAGTCATGCGTCTCTTTTATTCAATATAGTTTCTAATAAAGCTTTGAAATTCTGAGTTGAGCTCCCTTCCGGCTCAACAGCCTTCTGCGCAAGTTCTTTGAGGTTTTTGATCTTCACCCTCATTTTCCTCCCTTCTTCCTGTGACAAAACCACTGTCAGACTTTTCATTAGCCCATTCTTCGTTAAAACCCCACCGACTTCTTCCACACCAATCTCCCAAACGCGGTGGATCATCTGCGCATTCAGCCTTTGATCACCAAAGAATGGTCGGCAGATCATTGGCACAGCGCCAGCAATGCTCTCGAGCAACGAGTTCCAACCACAATGTGTCACAAACACCCCAACTGCATCATGTGCTAGGACTTCCTTTTGGGGAGCCCATGGCAAAACCATTCCTCTTCCTTTTGTATTTTCCAAGAACTCATTTGGCAAATGGGCCTCAGAATTGTTCCTAAAGGACCACAGAAAGGTAACTCCACTCTCTTCTAGTGCCTCGACAAGTGCTGTGATCTCGTTTGGGGTTGGCGTCATGACAGTGCCAAAGCTAACATAGGCGACCGATGCGGGATTTTGCTTGTCAAGCCATGGGATGCACCCACTTGCATCAGGAACTTTGTTAGAGGGTGGTGGTTGGGGTGTGATGAGGTTGGAAGGCCCAACATTGAGGAATTTCTTGAACTTGGATTTCAGGTAATTTGTCATGTCAGTGTCTAGCTCTTCAAAAGAGTTCATGAAAAGTGCGGCTCCATGGGGTAACATTAGGCCCATTTTATGAAGCATTTCTGAGAAACTCGATTCTAGGTTTCCAAACACAACTCCTTCAGGCAAGTCCCGATATCGTAATCGAGACATGCCCGGGATAATCTCAAGTGGTTCATCTTCATGTCCTACAAAACCTGCATCAACACAAGCAAGCAGTTGATTCAGAAGTTTGGCTTGGCAGCCACATCAAACCCCGAGACAATATGTGCGCGCAAACCGTGACCTAACAATTACTGATTCCTTTCATTTTGATCTCAATATTTCTACCTATTGGGAATCTTTGCATTCACACATGGTTTGTTTTTTGAAATATTATTTTTGCTTGAAAATGTTTTTAAAGACTGAAAAATTTTCTAAAAAAATAAAGAGATAAGAAGTATTGAGTATTAATACACATTCGAAGCCCAACCTCCACCATTCAAGCTTGTGGTCAGTACCTACTCTATCACATTTGCTACGTAGCAATTCAATAGCGGGTAGTTGGTCCGATCCATAGAACATAAATGATAAGACTTTATTGTGGCCCTTTGTATTTCTCTATGCTCCTGCCCCTAAAAATGACATTACGTTGATGCCAAATTCTTGAATGTATCTACCAGATATCACCATCACTCTTGAATCTCGAAAATGGTGATGCGTTCGATGAATGTGTACGAACATAAAAATAGAGCTAATCACACTTTTCATGCAATAATCCTGTTTCTTGTGTTTGCGATTTCGATCATGATTTAAGTATAAACAAATTGCATGTAATGAGAAAAAATTATAAAGATTTTTACAAAACCTGTTTGAAAGTGATATTAATTTTGTGGGCCTTATCTATGCTCATCTGGAGTCAGTTGGGACACCGATTGAGATGAATTTTCAGAATATAGGATATTGCCTCGATCAAAGCTGTATTTAATTACCTCCAACTTCGTTAATCCTCTGCCTAAAGGCATCGGTGTGAACGTGAGCGGAGAGCGATGCTGGCCCCGCAGTCCAAAAGGGCACCCACGGAACTCCCATTTCCTCCGCTATCTCCGCCGCAAACCAAAAGAACGCATCGCTCACCACGCAGCTCACCTTCCTCCCGGCCTCAGCCGCCGCCGCCGCGACGCCGGCGCGGAATACCTCCGGCGCCGCCGCCATGAACAGATCGATGTGCTCCAGCGGTCTCCCGGAGAACACGTAGTTTTCCGGGATGCCGTCCGGCACGTCGTGAGCCGTGACATTGCGTTGCGCGTCGCTTTCCGACGCCGAGAAGA
This sequence comes from Malania oleifera, assembly GCF_029873635.1. Taxonomy (NCBI): domain Eukaryota; kingdom Viridiplantae; phylum Streptophyta; class Magnoliopsida; order Santalales; family Ximeniaceae; genus Malania; species Malania oleifera. The sequence continues at coordinate 100,473,001 of NC_080423.1, forward strand.
TCGAGGCGTTGGACCGGGCGGTGCCGAAGAAGGAGAAGTGCGCGGCCGGGGCCGCCGCGGCCAGGCGGCGGATGACGGCGAGGAGAGGAGCGGCGTGGGTGCCGAAGGGAAAGGCCAAGGCGGCAACGTGGGGCTCCGGCGAGGTGTCGACGATCTCCGGCATGCTTGAATGTCGAATGGCAGATTCACTTTGGCTTGCCCATTATTCTTGTGGTGGAACAAAATATATATAAAATATGCTGAGAGTGATGTTTTTGACATTTTCTTTTTTCCGGGAGACTGGTGGTTTTGGGCACGTGACAGCCACCGTGCACGTACCGTTACCATGCCACGCCCTCCCAAGTTGAAGGGTTGGGCTCTTAATTCAATTTTAGAATATGTTAAATGACAACATGCTGAAATTTTCTCAAGAGTCTAAGTAAATTTCATACTTGAAACTTGGACTTGGTGTGACGTGAGGTTTGAGGAGTCAGGGAAGAAGGCAGCTTTTTGCTATTGTCTTTTGGGGAACTAAAAAGAAGGAGAAACTTTTAAAACCAAATATCATATAAAAATTACTATATATCCCATACTTTTTGAGTTATAAAAAAGAAAAAGAAAAAACGAAGGGGACCAGATGGGGGCCAATGAGATGACTAAAATTAAAATGCTCAAGAGATTAGGGTGGTGGTTGTTGTCACCTTGGGACTTCGCGAGCCTATCATCTTTAGCATTTTTTTTATTAGTACCGTCCCAATTTTAGTCTAATTTTTTCTTTCTCAATTATAAATAAATAATCACTTGTCATCCACAACATTCACAAATGGGCCACGTCAACAATTCTAATATCATTCATATGACCCAACCCGTATTGGGTACCGGGTAAAAAGTTATTCTATTATATAATCTAACAGCGGAAGACAGTATATATATATCAGTCAGAATACAATACCCAAAATATCAATATACACACATACACAATATTATCTCATACTAAAAACCAATACAACCCTAGGGAATCATACCTCCTTAGTCCAAGCTCACATTGTATTTTAGGGTTCCAGCTCCCTACTATCATTGAGCTCTATCACCCGGTCGGTCTCTGTTTCCTGAAAAATTTAGATAAATTGGGTGAGACACATCTCAGTAAGAAGGAATAAATTATTTACAGTGTGTGACCATCTGAGTTCAATTATAACACGTTTTACTTTTCAAAACAACATTTCATCTGAGAAAATACACTGATATTCATATTCTCATAATCATATAGATATACAACACAAGCGTTTATAAGTTTTAAAATCATTTTTTAAATTGAATAATTTCAACACATAATTATCCGCGAAATTCCTGAGAATAGGGAAGATTACCCGTTCATACAGGTAGCTTCCCTCTGCCCTAATACGTTATGCAGTTAAGTATGACCACATATGATACTTATCAGGGTACTCACCTTACTCAGTAATCTCTCAGGTGGAGAGTTTCACTTCACCTAAGTTATTTATGTCATTAACTCACACAGTTCATTTCTCATATTTAACATTCTTTATTTCTCAATTTCCATTATTTCTTTCATTTCTCATTTTAGCCAATTTTATCATTCTTTCACTTTCTATTTCCAATTTTTACTTTTCGGTTCATGAGTATCCTTAGTATCAAACACCAACATTGTGTTTGTAACTGATGGCCACCCTGAAGATCTTTCTATCCACGCTATACTTCCCCCCATGGTTAAGGTTGTGCGGCCCGAAAGTTGGATCTAACCGTGGTTGGACGATCCGGTTAGATCAAATATCATATCATATATCGCGTCTGTAGTACGTCTGACTAGCCTATAACCTCGATCCGGACTTAGGGGGCTCAACAACCCTACAAAATGACAGTTGACCGTCACGCCACACGCTCCAAGAGTCCGTGTGGTTGCATTAACACCACTAGCAACGATATTGTGTTCAATATCATAACCATCCAACAGAGTTTACTACCACATATCCGCAATCATTATGCGGTATTGACATTTCATCAATCATATTCTAGTATATCACAAGTCAGTTCAATATAAATATTCTCATAGTTTTTTGTGTACATTTCATCATCTCGTAATAACATATATCATATTTCACGTATTTTTCACTTTTTTCCAAAATACTCAGATCAATCATTTGTACAAACTCATTTCTCTTGTAAATAATTTTTCACTCACAAATAAATACCACATTTCATTATTTTTCAATATCAGAAATTCACAAAATCTCATCTTTCAGGAAAAACATTTCTACTCACATATAAATATCATATTTCATTATTTTTTACTAATCACATCAATAATTCTCATTTCAACATTTTCTCAGAAATTACTCATCGTTATATTTCACACTCCAAAATATCACAATTTAAAATCACTCAAATGCCACACAATTTATCTGATATTTATATCCCAATAATTTTCAGACAAAATACCATAAGCACATTTCCACATATTAATTTCAACAGTAATCATAAAAATACTGTTATAATTTATTTCCCTTACCTGACTTACTAAGAGTCTCGTTAGGACCCAAATTCTAAGCCCTTAGCGCCCGAAACTACTCCTGCAATTTACATTTTTCCCAAATTACTTAATATATTTCTCCAAAATAATACCTATCCAACTTTTCCTAAGCTCTATATACCCCAAATTATCATTTAAATTATTATTTAACACCCTCACATAATTTTCTGAATTTTGCCTGCGGGTCCCAAAATTACGCCCGCGGTGCTCACCCGATTTCTAAATTCTAGAAATCCTACTTCAATCTCAGATGCTCAATATTTTAGCATTTCTAAATTAATACTAATTAATTAAAAATAAGCCCCTTAATAACTCCGTATCCCAAATTTGGGGTTTTACCCACAACGATCTTACGAAAATTTCGTCCCTCTAGACTTGTAGAGAATCATCCCTAGGTTCTCGTGGTGATATCCGTTTGTTGATTGAGCTTATAATTTGTAAGAAATTAAAGAAAAATGGAAAATTGACTTACCACAGGAGATACGTTTATGCCGCTCCTACCGCAGATCCGCTCTGGTAGAAATGACGACAGTGGAGAATAGAGTCCAACGGTATCTTCCGATTTTCGATCGGGCGAAAATTCGCCATGAAATCGAGGAGAGAGGGAGAGAGAATGAGAGAAGAGAGAGAGAGTTCTTACACACAGGAAAAGAAGAAGAAGAAGAAGAAGGAAAGAAAGAAATGAAACATCCTGAAGCTTCTCAGCTCAGGATGGTTAATAATAATAATAATAATAATAATAATAATATATTTAATTAATATTAATAATAATATATTTTATTAATAAAATAAAAATAAATTTTAATTAATTTTTTAAATCCAATTAATTAATTAATTAATATTATTATTATTATTATTTTTTTTTTGAGAATCATTCCACTAATCTTCTATATCCCTTTTTGAGATTATTATATAATATATATATATATATATATATATATATAAATATAATTTTCTAATTTTTGGCTTTTATGCACTTTAGGATGGGTTACCTCTAACCTTCTTGTTGGTTCTTGTTGAGGAACATGCTGAGGATCCACTGTCTTAATTCTAAGAGCATATTCTGTATATACTTTTCATTTATTTATTCTTAAATTAATATGTAATTGGCATATAATTATTACCCACAATTCTTAATTCAATATAAATAGACCATACTCACCACTTTACAAGTATGGTGATTTTCAAACCTTCATATGGTATTAGAGCCTACACGGTCTACTCTAATTTCTTAGGCGCCGCAACTCCACGTGTCTCCTAACCCTAATCTCTTTCTCCTCTACACTCCTAGCACTGCACGACCTCCACCAATATCCCGTGCACGTGCCCACCTGCCATCCATCTCCTTCTCCGTCTCTCTCTCTCAAGCAATCCCAAAGTAAATCCCTAACCCCCAAATCCCTAATCGGCTGACCACCATCCCCCACCTTTTATCCTGTGTGCCGTCAATTTTTCAGCGCAATTCCCCGATCTACAACCCATGAGCGACTCTTCACAATATGGGACCCTAAACGAATAATTTAATTAGGAATTCTTAATATTTTGTTTAATTTTATTTTTATTTAAAATTAATTTCACCAAACACAATGATTTAATTAGGAGTCATTAATATTTTATTTAATTTTTTTTATTTAAAATTAATTTTACAAAACAAAATTCCATAAATAATATTAATATTATTATATTAAAAAAAAAAAAATTTGGGCCTAGGCAAGCACTGCCTAAATGTTGTGCCGGCCCTTGCTGCAACCTGAACTTCTGTTTCGTGTTACAATCCCATTCACGAACGCGAGCCGCTGCCCTTCCTTGAACTGCCGCCCTACCGTCGCGGTGTCACCCAAATCCTAGCAACCGATCCTCTGTTCCTTGTTATCTTCGTTGTACGCCCCCCGAGCAGAACCCATTGTTTCCGAGTCCAATACAGAGTCGCCCACTCGTGACAGCAGACTACTATCCAATCTCTGCTGTTTCTGTTCGCTCCCATCCCCGGCGGCGATGACCCTGTACCCTGAATTATCGCACATCCTCCGAACTTTACCACTTTCTCTCTCACTCCTGACGGTTCTTTCTGCAGCCATAATGAATTCTTAACCCACAACAAACACCAACACTGCTGTCATCGACCACCACTTTCTCTCAACCATTCCCAGTTCTGAGAGAATTTAAACCAACCACTAGTTGCTTTCTTTCTCGTCTTGATTGCGCTTACATCACCCCACCCATGGCTGCCGGCAATTCCACCAATATTCTTTATTTCAATGCCCTCATCCACATGGCCACAATCAAACTCTCCTCATCCAACTATCTCCAATGGAAAAGTCAATTGCTTCCTCTATTAGAGAGCCAAGAACTGATTGGCCATGCGGATAGCACTCTTGAGCCCCCACCCACTCTGCAGATTCTCAGACACCAAACATCAAACATGTGATATGGAAAAATACAGATAAACATCTCCTTAACCTTTTCTTGTCCTCCCTCATTGAGGAGGCCATAGCTAAAGTCGTGGGTCTTTCCACTTCACGCGAGGTCTGGGATACCTTAGAGAGCACCTTCAGCCATCGTTCGAAAGCTTGTGAAATCCGTATTAAGGATGATTTGCAACTGATGAAACGCGACACCAGGTCCATTTTAGAGTACGCCTGAGTCTTCAAGGCCCTTTGTGCTCAACTTCATGCAATCAGTCGACCTGTTAATGACATTGACAAAATACACTAGTTCCTCTGAGGTCTTGGCTCGGAATTCTCGAGTTTTTCCATGGCACAAATGACTCTCACCCAATTACCCTGTTTTGCTGACTTGGTACCCAAAGTCGAGGCCTTTGAGCTCTTTCAAAAATCATTGGAACGTACTGCCCCGCCCACTACAATGTTCACTGCTACATATCGCCAACCTTTGAAGATGAACCATAGGTCCAATTTCTCCCGAAATCAGCAAGGTTGCACTAGTGGCTATGGATGTGGATAGGGGCACTTCTCCTCTAGGCGCCATTCCCAGCATTGCCAAATAAGCCTCATGGATGGTCACTATGCGGATCGATGTAGCAAACAGTATAATCGCCATGGTCATGCTTCTGAAGCTCATCTTGCCAAAGTCCTCACCTCATTATGTTCCATCTTCAGATACGAGGCTTCTGATTGGTACTTAAATACAGGAGCTTCAACCCGCAAGATTCCAGCTCAATCCAAATTGGATCAGTTTACTTTTTATATGGGTAAGGATCGCGTTATTGTCAGGAATGGTGTGTCACTACCCATCACCCACACTGGTAAAATTTCCCCTTCCCCTAATTTTCACCTGTTAGATGTTCTGATTGTTCCTCACCTCACTAAAACTCTGTTGTCCATTAGTAAATTAATGGATGATTTCCCATTTTCTATTACATTTAATAATGACTTTTTTACTATTTCAGAATCATGAAATGGGAAGGGTTGTGACAATCGGTAAACGAGATGGCGACTTATATGTGCTAGAACGCGTAACTTTCGCTTTTATTTTTGTTCATCAAAATAAATCTCTACATGCTTCGTATGATTTATGACATGCTTGCCTTGGACATGTGAATTATTCTATTATCTCTCTTTTGAATAAAAAAAAGGATAGCTTTATCTTACATCTTTATTGCCATCTCCTTTATTATGTAGTACATGTCAAATTGCGAAGAATCACCAATTGCCTTATACTCGTAATGAACATCATCCAAAGTGTTAGATCTCATTCATTGTGATATGTGGGGTCCTTCTCTTGTAAAGTCAAACTTGGGTTTTGCATACCATGTTTTATTTGTTGATGATTTTTCCCGTTTCACTTGGCTTTATCCATTGAAATTAAAATTTGACTTCTATGATATTTTTCTTCAATTTCAAAAATTTGAGTAAAATCAACATTCTACCTATATAAAAATATTTCAAAGTGATGATGGTGCAGAATTCACTAGCAATTGCTTTAAAGCACAACTTCGTGCATTTGGCATTCATCATCAACTCTTTTGTCCATATACAACCGCCTAAAATGGTCGCGTCGAAAGGAAACACCTTTATGTGATTGAGACAAATCTGACTCTCCTTTTTCCATTCTCACACTCCTACTCACTTCTAGGTTGACGCTTTTAGCACCACGACTTAAATCATCAACCGTTTGCCCACACCACTTCTCGGAGGTAAGTCCCCTTTTAAGCTTCTGTATGGTTCCTCTCCTAATTATGCAAACTTTTATCCCTTTGGTTGTCGTGTCTATCCTTACATGATTACATGATCAAAAAATTTTCCTCCCGTAGTATTCCTTGCATTTTTGTGGCTTATAGTTCATCTTACAAAGGGTTTCGTTGTCTTGACCCCACCACCTCTAGACTTTATATCACCCGACATGCCCAATTTGATGAGAACCACTTCCCCTTCCAACATACTTCCTAGGCCCAACCAATGTCCTTCCTCCACATCTCCAAATTTCTAGAACCCTGTCTTCCACATATAGATATACCCCCACTTTCTCCTGCACTACCTTCCCGACACATTCCTCAATTCGGATCCAACCTGTGTATTATTTGCTCTGATCCAGTGGATGAGTGTTTGCAGGCAGCTAATTCTCATGCAAGTACATCTCTACCACACTCGGTCCTCTGCTCAGCTTCACTTGAGCTTGCCACAGAGTTGCCTATCCTTGCTTGCACTCCTATTGTAGCTGCCCCATTGGGCTCTCATCCTATGTTCACGTGAGCCAAAGCTTGTATTTTTAAAACTTGCCACTCTGCGCATCTCAGCCTTGTGAAATCTTCTGGCCTTTTTATGCTCTTCTCGCATCCATTGAGCAAAAAGGATTCAAATCAACTGCTAAGAATCTTGCTTGGCTTGCTGCATGGATGAAGAAGTTCAAGCCCTACAACATAATCATACCTAGACTTTGGTTCCACGACCCGCCAACACTAACATTGTGGGTTCCAAGTGGGTGTTTCGAGCCAAATACTTACCTGATGGATTTATCGAGTGTCTTAAAGCCCATCTTGTTGCCAAAGGTTGCACACAGGTACCTAGTATTGACTACACTGACACCTTTAGTCCCGTAATCAAGGCCACCACTATTTGTGTTGTTCTTTCTCTTGCTGTGACAAACAAATGACCTATTTGCCAACTTGATGTTAAAAATGCATTCCTGAATGGCCTTTTCACTGAACATGTTTATATGGAACAACCCCTTGGGTATATCGACCCTCGCTTCCCCAATCATGTTTGTTAGTTAAAGAAAGTTCTCTATGGCCTAAAGCAAGCCCCTTGCCTAGTTTCAGCGTTTCAGCTCCTTTCTCCTTCACCTTGGTTTTTACTGCAGTCTTGTCGACACATCACTCTTTGTTTTTCATAAGCAGTCTAACATAATATATTTGCTTCTCTATGTTGATGACATCATTATTACAGGCAACAACTCCAAGCTTCTCGACAATTTTACTTGAAAGCTCAATTCTGAGTTTGCTACCAAGGATTTGGGTTTTCTCAGTTACTTCCTTGGTCTTGAAGTTACCTCCACCACTAATTGTCTTCTTATTAGTTAGCTAAAATATGCACGAGACATTCTCACACGTGCTCAATTACTTGACAACAAACCAGTTCACACCCCAATGATTGTTTCCCAACACTTGTTCACTGATGGTCCTTTGTTTTCAGATCCCACACTTTACAGATCTCTCATTGGTATTCTTCCTCTGCTCTGATGTTTCTGAATCTCTCTGCAGGCTCAAATCCTCTACGGTGGCTTTATCCATCAGCTCTGAGAAGTCATGTATCTGCAAAACTGTCACATGCTCATGGATCCTCTGGTTCAAATCTCTTTCAAACCTTCTCTCCTTTTGATATTCATCTAGGACCATGAAAGGGGCGAAGCGAGAAAGCTCCACGAACCTAGCAGCATACTGCTGTATTGTGAGGTGCCCCTGAGTCAGGTTGAAAAATTTATCCACCTTCACATCCTTGGTGGTGGCAGGGAAGTACCTGTCGTAAAAGACCTGCTTGAAATGCCTTTATGACATAATATTAGGTACTGCTTGTTGCTCTTCCAGTAGTTTCACTGCTTGCCACCATCGCTCGACCTCTCCTGTCAGCTTGAAGGTGGCGAAGAGAAACTTCTGTTCCTTAGTACAATTCAACACTATTAGTATCTTCTCCATCTCCTCCACCCATGTCTCAGCTATGATTGGGTCATTGCTACCCGCAAAAGCAGAGGGTTTCAAGTGGGTGAATTGATTGATCAAACAACCCTAGTTTATAGGTGGGTAGCTTGATCCCTCGGGGTCCCACCTCGTCTCTTCCTTGACTTGACGAGCTATACCTCGCAACAGTTTGGAGGTTTCAATCTCATCTCCCTTGGAAGCCCCTAACTCATTCTCTTCCCCAACATCCACACCTTCACCTTTGGGATCCTTCTTGAAGATAGGACAGAGGCAAGTTTAAAATCTCCACATCTTAACATAACTGACACAATTATAAAATAAGGAATCAGATTAATATTCAAATCCTTAATTAAACATCCAACACCCAATTAACCACAATTCATCAAATTACAATACTTAAATTATCAGAATTCCCTTTCAGAGGTTTATCCCCATAAATCAACTATCCTTACATTTAGGTTCTACTTCCAAGTTTTTATCTCTCTGCATGGAAACATCACTGTCGATGGATTTACCGTGGTTTTTTGAAACTGTCGACTGATTCAGAAAATCAAAAAAGTCCATCAAGAAATTTCTACCTCCAAGCTACGAAACAAAACTCAAATTCCTATCAAATTCCTATCAATACCATAACCCATCCATTTCTACCCTCGTCCTAACTCGAACCTATACTTTGGTATTAATCCATCCTATAGTTTGTAGAATCTATAACCTAAAGCTCTGATACTAGTTTTTCATGCCACGAACTCGCCAGGTGGGGCCTTGGGTGTAATGAGACAATTCACACGCGTCTCTGATACCATTCACACAGCGGAAATAATTAAAAATTTTCCAATAAAATAACCGAGTACTATATATATGAAACCCAAAAAGGAGTATCCATTCACATATATTATATAACCACTTAATATTACCAAAATTCTAAACCCTGCCCCAAGAGCTTTCTTATCTTGATCACCTGAAGGACCTGAAAAAGATAATAATACGGCGTGGTGAGACACCTCTTAGTATGGAAGAAGTAAACTATAACAGTGTGTGGCAAAAGGGTTTTTAGTAGATACAAAATATATTTATTAATTAATCAATAACAATTGGCAAGGCAAATATAGATAGTAGTCATACAAGCATAACCAATACTTATAGCGAAAGTTCCCGATAATTGGGGAGTTTACACGTCCATACACGTAATGCCCCTTTGCTCTGATATCGTTTGTAACCTTCTGTGGCTACAACTGATACCGATCAGGGCACTCACCTTACTCGGCAAGCCCTTGGGCGGAGAGTTTTACTTTGCCATAAATATTCATGCAATTTACTTCACACACATACAATATTAATCATTCCATAGAGATTCATGTATACACATAAACACAACACATCCACGCAGGATACCACACACTTCATTCACACCCACATAGGGTCCATATCCACATAGGATTCACAACCACACATACTACACAAGTTTCACAACCACACGGGTTACCATTCTGCATACACAACCCTGTTCACAATAAATCAGTAAAATGAACTCCTCATTTCACTGTCGAAGTTTTAACCCCCTTATATAGATGATCATATAACGACCTCCTCAAATCACTGCCAACATTACATCATAATTTATATCAGGTACGATATAACAACCTTCTCATACCACTGTCAAAGCTATATCGTAATTTACATGAACCACATTACACATCAAATGCATTTACAACATTATTCACCACGAGACAATATTTACAACTAGACATAATCCACAACCAAACAGTATTCTCAATCCAGTAGTATCCACACACAAGCAGTATTCACAACTGAATAGTATTCATAACCATTTAATTATAAAGGATTATTCTCATGCCACACGGTTTTTCCCAAGTATAAATTATATTCAAAACCATCATTTTTTTTTTAAATGCCTAAACCGTTCCAAAATCATACTTATATATATAAATTTATATACTCGAATTTAACTGGTTCAAAATTAATAAAAGTTGTTATAACTTATTCCCCTTACTTGTTTCTCGAAATTCTACCTAAATCGAAAGGAAAACGGAATCCTGTAATCCACAAATCCTAACTTAATCAGTTCAACCCCCAAATGACTAATATTCTAGCATTACCAAGTCTAAACAGTCAAATGGCTAATAAATCTTAAAAATAACACCTTTACCCTAATTTTGGGATGATGCCCAATAACTCCAAATCAAGATTCTGCTCTGATTAACGTGAAGAGAATCTCCCCAAGAACCTCGTGGTGGTTTCTGATCGTCGAATCAGGTTAGATCCAGGTTAGAATCGAAGAGAGGAGGTAGGAAGGCGGAAGCCCTAGAGAGAAAGTGAGGGAGAAGAATTTTCGTGGAAGAAAATGATCCAAGGCCTATTTATAGGTTGAAGTTCGTTGACGAGTCTAACAGGTTCGTCGATGAACCAAAGAAGGACATTCGTCGATGAGAACATCGGGTTTGTCAACGAATCATAAAAAACTTGAATTTTCCCTGCTCTCAGGATCTTCTCGTCGACGAGCACAAGGCGCTCGTTGACAAGGCCTTGCTGTGCTGCCCTAAAATTTTTCTTCCTTTTCTTTTTATTTATTTTTCCTTTTATTTTCTAGGTTCGGATTATTACAATCATGTAAACATTTAATATAATTCCCATCATTATCCAATAGCCCCCCTCCACCCCTCCCCCTAAAAAAAGATCAAGATGTTCATTTTTTGTCTAATTATATGGGGGATAATTGCATCTTTTTACATAGTTCTCTTGACAAAAGTTTTAAAAACTGTATGAAGATTTTATAATCATAATAAAATCACAAAATCGTTCGTTTTCCTTTTTTCTCACTAAATCATAGGGAGAATCTTTATAATTTTTCTTATTTCATATTCATAGTTAGCAAGGGGCATCCTCGATCAGGACGACCAACTTACAATTACAAAGTGTCATCTATATGGTATGCCAACTCACATAGCTCCAAATATACTTGAGTAATTGCTTATTAGTTAATTTATTACGAGTCCCTTAACAAATAAATAGGTTTTGGCATTATCCAAGATATCTTATTGTATGATTAGTGAATTACAAATCTTAGATAAAATAACTCTCCTTAATTAATTTTCTATTAAAAAGACAAATAAAAAAAGTGGACTCATGTGGTTTTCCTCAATTATAACAGCATAGTTTGTGTTTCTTAAATTTCTTGGGGACAATTTTAACATCAACGTTGCATATTTTCATATTTTAAAAATTAGAAATATAATTTAAATTTATTAATTTTCCCATGAAAGCAAGGAAGCCCTGATGAAGTGATTATTATTATTATTATTATTATTATTATTATTATTATTTATGGGTTATTTGGGTCAGGCTTCGGTCCAAAGATGTTGGGCAAGTTGGGTTGCTTAAATGAGAAAGTCATAGCTTGATTAAATAATTTAGAATTAAGTTAATAAACTCACAATTTGTTTCCCTAATTAGAGGTCCCCATTGGGTTGCAATCCATTTCTCATTTCATAGGATTTTTTTTGCAATATGAAAGCTTAAAATTTTAGTAACTGGAATGTTTCTTATGGATACAGATGTTGAGAATTTCACTTGTAAGTTTGTCCCATATTGAAAAAAATGAGTGGATGATGGGTGCTTATATACATGATTAGACCCAAGACCCAATAGACTTAAGAGTTTGGATCAAGTTGGCGTTCATTCATTGTATCAAACCCATCTATGGACTCCTCGGGTGCTTACAACAAAGTCTCAGATTTTTGACCACCCATTTCTATTTCAATTGAAATTTAAAGAACTTCTATGTTAAATTCAAATAAACAATTTTAAATTTTCAAATAAAATAAAATATCAAAAAAGAAAACTTAGTTTTCAATAACATTTTTTGTGCTTATTGTTCCTACAAAACTTACAATCCAAAAATTACTACTTATTATAAATATTTCTTAAAAAATAATTTAGAAGTTAAATTTCTAAAATTTCTTAGTATCTCCTCCTCCTTCATTCTCGTTGCTAGTCTTTTAAACTATTACACTTCCTTTTGTTTTTTGGATTTGTATATTGTAATTATGAACTTTCTATGTTTTTATATGAAAAGAAAAGAAATGTGTGCTAGAATTTTACTTTTTGAGATTAATTTCGAGGCTTACTAAACATGAACTACCAAGAAGGCATAGATGAATAGCCAGTTTTCTAATTCAATACTCCTTCTATCGCGTTTTGAAATTTTGAATTTAAAATATTTAGTACAAAATTTTATACGTACTCTTGAGTCACTAAGTGTCCCCAAGCTATTAAATTAATAATATGGTAGAAAACGTATAAAAGTGAATAGCTTTCGATATCAAACTATAGGGACATGACTAGTTACACTACTACTTTGACATCATTAAGTACCTCATCATAATTTTTCGATAAATAATTTAACTTAAGTTATGTCATTACAGCAGTCCATATAAAAATATATTAATTTTTTGGAAACAAGCTTAAGGACTATGCCTTCAATTAAAGTACTATATTTATTTTTAATCATTCATTAATAATTAATTTTTTATTTTTAACATGTAAAACGACATTTTGAAATATTTTTTAAAAAAATGCATTGAAATTATTAGTATAGATTAATTTGAATGGCCCAATTTTTAAAGTCTATCCTCTTTTTCACTATTCTGTAATAAATGATTATTTATATAGTGAGGCATGTAGTAAGTTATTATATTATATGATCATCCAACATCTCTTTCATTGTTATTGATGATCAAATATTATCTATTGTGTTTGACAATAGCTTGTAGTAATTGATTTGCCTTTGCAAATTAATAATCCTCTCAGCAAAGACTTTGCATGATTAAACCAACTCACTAATCACAATCAAAATGTAGTCATTTTGAGAGAGCCTTATTAACTAAATAAATGAATATATCATATTATAATCTAATGATATATCTTCCATTTATACATTCTATATATGATTAACTATTATGACATCTCTCACACACACTTCCTTTGTTCCAATCATTGCATGAAGATTTTTATCTAAGGATAAGACTGATGCATGAATTCGATTTAGTATTTATAAGACAAGAGACAATTTAACTAGCATATCATAATATTGCAATTACTAGTATAATGTTAGATGTTTTTTTTTTCAATCACCTTGTGAAGATTTTAATCTTTAAAAGCAATTTGCTTTAATTTAGTACTTATGTTTATAGTAGCTTCTATCAATTTCTTAGCATCATTCTTATAGCTTTTTAATTTGTTCTTTTAATCTCTCTACTACTAGTCATTATTTTATGTTCTCCCGTGCTTTCTTCAATGATTTTTTTGTGTGTGTGGGGGGGGGGGGGGGGGGGGGGGTGGAGACAACCAATTGATAGAATATGGGTAAGAGGATCATATTTACAATTCTAAATTTAAAAATAAACTAAATAATATATAGAACAAATTAAAAAAAAATACAAATTGGACAATGTGATAGAAAAATAAAAATAAAAATAATAATAACAATAAATTATTGTTTATAGTTGCCAATTCAACCCAAACTCGATACCTATATCGATCATATTTCTAAATATGCATGAACATACATGTTAGATATATTAATTTTTGTTTCTAAACATTAATGATATTTTGATGATTTCAAAACTTTTGGGTGTGCATGTGATACAAATGCAATTATTTTGTTTTTTATGAGGTGTCGTGAAATAGATTAGAAACCAAAACTTGGTTTTAGTGAGATATGAGTTAGCTTATGCTTAGTTTCACAATCTCATTGTTGCTACGGCCTGGAAAAGGGTTCAGAATGGTGAGAAATAATAATATTAAAAATTTAATGGAGTCGTCACTAACCTATTATTTATCTAGGTGCGGTTAGATCACCTAATTACTACTCATTAATTGGTCTCTAGACTAATCCTAGGCAAATGTATCAGCAGTCTCAGTTTGCTTTTACCAGAGTGGGGATCAAGAGTTCAATTATGCGAGGGGAAGGTATCAGTTCCTCTTATACACCCATTCTACAAAGGTACCTAATTAATCATGAATTATCTCTAAATTGAATCTAATGGTCTTCAATTAACCCTTTTAGAATAAAAAATAAATAAATAAATTTAAAAAGAAAATAAAAATCAAAGTGTCAATAGGAATGTATAATAAAACCTCCAAACGAGAGGATCTTGTTAGATAAACTCGCCTTAGAACTGATATATGTAATGTCTGAAATACCCCTCTTTATCTTTTATTAAATCATCGGGACACACACGCTATAATAACCTCAAAAAGGGTTATAGTAGATTAGTAGAGTGATTCCAAAAAAATAAAAAAATAA
This sequence comes from Malania oleifera, assembly GCF_029873635.1. Lineage (NCBI taxonomy): Eukaryota > Viridiplantae > Streptophyta > Magnoliopsida > Santalales > Ximeniaceae > Malania > Malania oleifera. The sequence goes on from NC_080423.1 coordinate 100,488,010, forward strand.
AAAAAAATGAAAAAATTGATTAATTAATTAATCAAATAAAAAAAAATTTAATTAAAATTTATTTTTATTTTTATTAATAAAATATATTATTATTAATTTTAATTAAAATATATTATTATTATTAATATTATTAGTTGTCCTGAAGCTTCTTTGCTTCAGGATTCTTCTTCTTCTTCTTCTTCTTTCTTTTCTTTATTCTTCCTGCAACACAAGACTCTCTCTCTCTCTCTCTCTCTCTCTCTCTTCATTCTCTCTCCCTCTCTCCTCGATTTCGTGACGAATTTTCGCCCAATCAAAAATCCGAAGATACCACTGGACTCCATTCTCCGCTGCCGTCATTTCTACCTGAGCGGATCAGTGGTAGGAGCGGCGTAGGCGTATTTCCTAGGGTAAGTCATTTTCCCATTTTTCTTTAATTTTTTGTAAAATATAAGCCCAATTGATGAACGGACACCACTACGAGAATCTAGGAATGATTCTCTACAAGTCTAGCGGGATGGAATTCTCATTGGGGTGTCGGGCCAAAACCCTAATTTGGGGTACTGAGGTTATTAAGGGACTTATTTTTAATTAATTAGCATTAATTTAGAAATACTAAAATATTGAGCATCTGGGGTTGAAGTAATATTTTTGGAATTTAGGGTTCGGGTGAGTGCCGTAGGTGTAATTTTGGGACTCGCATGCAAATTCAGAGAAATTAAGTAGGGGTGTTAAATAATAGTTTAAATATTAATTTGAGGTATATGGAGCTTAGGGAAAGTTAGATGAGTATTATTTTGGAGAAATAGATTAATTAATCGGGGAAAAATGTAAATTGTAGGAGTTAAATTTCGGGCGCCAGGGGCATGAGATTTTGGGTTCTAGTGAGACTCTCAATAAGCCAGGTAAGGGGAATAAATTATAACAGTCTTTTTATGAAAATCATGGGTTGAGAAATATGTGAAAATGGTGTATGTTATTTTACCTGAAATTTATTATGATATAAATATCAGATGAAATTTGTGTGGCATATGATTTATATTGAGAAATGTTTAAACTGAGTTAAATGATTTACCCTATGTACTGAAATGTGTTTTAATATGAGAATTGAAATGTGGGAAAATGATGAAAGTGAAATGTGCAAAAAATGTATTCTCTGAGAAAATAAAGAAAGGTGAAATATGGAAATGTGTTTTGAGAAATACTGAGTAGTTGTGAAATAAGATGTGTATATGATAGTATGAGATGAGATGAATTATGAACTGAAAAAATATCATTTAAATGATGGAATGTGTTGAGAATACTGATATTGAAATGTGAGTATGTGAAATGAAAATATTGCAATGTTAATTTTGCAATATGAAAATGAGAAATGTGGAAATATGTGAAATATGAATGATAAAATGCCAATACCGCACAATGATTGCGAGTATGTGGTGGTAAACCATGTTGGATGGTTATGATATTGAGCATGGTACCGTTACTAGTGGTGTTAGTGCTACCACACGGACTCTTGGAGCGTGTGGCGTGACAGTCGACTATGCCATTGTGTAGGGTTATTGGGCCCCCTAAGTCCGGATCAGGGTTATAGGCCGGCCAGTCGTACTACAGACGCGATATGTGATATGATATTTGATCTAACCGAGTCGGACAACCGCGGTTAGATCCAGACTTCGGGCCGCACAACCTTGACCATTTGGTGAAGCATGGCGTGGATAGAAAGATCCTTAGGATGGCCATGAGTTACAGACGCGATGTTGGTATTTGATACCGAGGATACTCATGAGCCGGAAAGTAAAATGGAAACGAAAAGTGAAAGATTGATAAAATTGGCTAAAATTAGAAATGAAAGAAAGAGTGGAAATTGAGAAATAAAGAATGATAAAATTGAGAAATGGAATCGTGTGAGTTAATAATATAAATAATTAAGGCGAAGTGAAACTCTCCGCTTGAGGGCTTACTGAGTAAGGTGAGTGCCCTGATAGGTATCAGATATGGCCATACCCGGCTGTATAACGTGTTAGGACAGAGAGAAGCTACCTGTATGGGCGGGTAATCTTCCTCATTCTCAGGAACTTCACGGATAATTATGTGTTGGATATCATTGAATTTGATAATTGGTTTTAAAGCTTATAAAAGCTTGTGTTGTATATCTATACGATTATGAAAATGTGTATATCAGTGTATTTTCTCAGATGAAATTGTGATTTGAAAAGTAAAGTGTATTATAGTTGTACTCATATGGCCACATACTGTAAATAATTTATTCCTTCTTGCTGAGATGTGTCTCACCCAAATTATCTAAATTTTTCAGGGGATAGAGATAGGCCTGGTGGTGGAGCTCCGTGATCATAGGGAGCTGGGGCCCTGATATACAAGGTAAGTTTGGACTAGGGAGGTGTGATTCCCTAGGGTTGTATTGTTTTTGGATATGAGATAGTATTGTGTATATGTGTATATGGATGCTCTGGGTATTGTATTCTGACTGATATGTGTATATTGTCTTTCGCTGTTAGGTTGTATAATAAAATATCTTTTTACCCGATACCTAATGCGGGTTGGGTCGGGTCGTATTAATGATAGTAGGATTGTTGACGTGGCAGATATGTGGATTTATGATGTGTAATTATTTATTATTATTGGAAAAAAAATTTGTACGAAAATCGGGGCGTCACAGTTTGGTATCAGTGCCTAGGTTGCTAGGTTCTGTAGACTTTAGTAGACAACAGAATACAATACCAGAGTATAGGAGTGGATTTTGAGGAAAATAGATGATGAGTAGACTGAAATTTGAGTTAGTGGTTGTTTGAGGATGAGGTGATAATTTAGGGTTTGATCTTGCAGCCTAGAGACAGGGGTACCAGGGTTGTTTCTGTGTTTTTCCTGGGGTGACGATTTCAGGAAAACCATGGATACTATTGCTGGGTCGTGTTTCTAAGTGGTAGGAATAAATCTTAAATGGGGATTAAGGATGTGGATAGAAGAGTAATTTATGAGTTATTGTATTGTATGGGTTGTATGATAGTGATTGTATGCTGAGGCTACTTGTATCCTTTTTGGGATGGATTCGGGGAATAGTAACACGAGTGCGGGAGGTGAAGGAGTAGGACCTTCCAGTATGGGTGGTGCAGACCCTAACGTGGTATTGCGTAGCATCACTCAGCAGGTGATGATTGAGATGGCTAGGAGCTCGGGGGAGCGGAGTTGTACGATCGAGTAGTTAACGCATATGCGACCCCCATTTTTTGCTGGAGGAGCGGACCCATTGCTAGCAGAGAGCTGTGTTCAGGACATAGAGGACATATTGACAGTCCTCTCATGTACAGACGAGCAGAGGGTGTTATTTGCCACATTTAAATTGATCAGGGAGGCAAAATGCTGGTGGAGGTTAGTGAAAGTACTGGAGGAGCAGAAACCGGATCCTATAGTGATGACATGGAGTTGCTTTAGGGAGATTTTCTTCGAGCGGTACTTTCCTGTTACGGATAGGAGTGCAAAGGCATCAGAGTTTGTATCTGACACAGGGGTCTATGACGGTGCAGCAGTACGCAACGAGGTTTGTTGAGCTGTCCCGGTTCGCCCGGTATATGGTGCCAGATAAGGAGAGGAAGGCGAGGAAGTTTGAGGAGGGCTTGAGGCAAAATCTGTATGAGCAAGTGGTAGGCTTCAGAGCTCAGACCTTCTCGGAGATAGTGGAAAGGGCTGCGGTGATTGAGAGCAGTATACAGAAAGGCGCAGCAGCCTAGAGCCAGAGGAAGACGCCTGCCCCTTTTGATTTTCAGGCAGGGCCCAGTCGAGGGTCGTGGATAAGATTTGATTGTCGAGGGGGACGACGATAGGGAGGAGGAGAGCGAGTAGTACAGGGAAAACAGATGCCCCCTCCTTGTCCTAGATGTTTGAGGAGGCACCTAGGAGAGTGCCAAGCGAGGGAGGTTGTCTGCTATTAGTGCCATCAGCCTGGGCATATTGCGAGGAACTACCAGGCACCGCCAACAGTAGTGGCTGCTCCTCGATTGCATAGAGGAGGCTACCAGGCACCTCGAGGTGGACAGCAGAGGAATACTGCACCGGTGCGAGTTTATGCACTGACGCCGGGAGATGCTGAGGCGGCGGGAGATGTGGTGACAGGTACGGTTTCAACACTGTCATTTAAAGCTACTGTTTTCTTTGATTCTGGGGTGATACATTTTTTTATTGCTCGGGATTATGTTAAATTGTGTGGGTTTGAGCCTCAACAGTTAGAAATTAGTTTGTCTGTTGCTACGCCGACTGGGCTGTAGGGGTATGTAGAAAGGTACTCAAGGACTATCCAATGGATATTCAGGGGAGGTCTTTGTTGGCTAATCTAGTGGTTTTAGACATGCATGGGTTTGAGATAATCTTGGGTATGGATTTGCTAGCTGCCCACTATGCTAACATTGATTGCCATCAAAGAGTGGTAGTATTCAGACCTCCAGAGGGACAGGAGTGCAGATTCATGGGATCACGTGTGCGCATCCCACCTCAATTATTATCTGCTATTCAGGCATGTAGATTGCTATCAGAAGGTTGTCAGGGATATTTAGCTTGTGTGAAGGCAGTATCAGAAGGGGAGCTGAGAGTGAAGGATATCCTAGTGGTGAGGGATTTTGCTGATATATTTTCGAGGATTTGCCAGGACTACCTCTTGATCGTGAGGTAGAGTTCGTTATTGATCTGATTTCGGGGACAACGCCGATTTCGAAGGCGCCGTATAGAATGGCACCGGCAGAGTTGAAAGAATTGAACGAGTAGTTGCAGGCGCTATTAGATAAAGGGTTCATTCGGCCCAGTGTGTCGCCCTGGGGAGCACCGGTTTTATTTGTGAAGAAAAAGGATGGGTCGATGAGATTGTGCATCGACTACCATGAAATAAACAAAGTGACTATCAAGAATAAATACCCGCTCCCGTGTATCGATGATTTGTTTGATCAGTTACAGGGGACACAGATCTTTTCGAAGATAGACTTACGCTCCGAGTACCATCAGGTGAAAGTCGGGGCAGAAGATGTTCCGAAGATGACATTAAGAACACAGTATGGTCACTATGAATTTCCAGTTATGCCGTTTGGGTTGACCAATGCTCTTGCAGTATTTATGGATTTGATGAACAGGGTATTTCACCAGTACTTGGATCAGTTCGTGGTGGTATTTATTGATGATATATTGGTGTATTCGAAGAGCCCAGAGGAGCATGAGGAGCATCTGAGTATAGTGTTTCAGGTATTGCGAGAGAAGAAGCCTTATGCGAAGCTCAAGAAGTGTGAGTTTTGGCTGGAACAGGTTACCTTTCTTGGACACGTTATATCTAGGGGTGGTATTTCTATTGATTCGAGTAAGATTGAGACGGTAGTAGACTGGGTACGACCAAAGAACGTGCATGAGATCAGGAGTTTCTTGGGATTGGCTGGGTACGACCGCAGGTTTGTTGAGGGCTTCTCTAGATTGTCAGGCCCACTTACTTAGTTGACCAGGAAGGGAGTGAAGCTTGAGTGGTCTGATGAATGTGAATAGAGCTTCTAGAAATTGAAGCAGCGACTCATCACTGCGCCTGTGTTGACGATTCCTTCAAGAGAAGAGGGGTTCGTAATTTACAGTGATGCATCCCATAAAGGGCTCATATGTGTATTGATGCAGCGAGGGAAAGTGATAGCCTATGCCTTACGACAGTTGAAAGAATATGAGAAAAATTACCCTACCCATGATCTGGAGTTGGCGGCAGTTGTTTACGCGCTGAAGATTTGGAGGCACTATCTATATGGGGGTAGGTGTGAGATATTTACTGATCATAAGAGTTTATAGTATTTCTTCACATAGAAGGAATTGAATATGAGGTAGAGGAGATGGGTGGAGCTAATAAAGGATTACGATTGCACTATCAGCTACCACCCAGGAAAGGTTAATGTGGTCGTTGATGCTTTGAGTTGGAAATCAGTGGATTCATCTGTATCTGCAGTGGAGATTCAACATCTGATTCAGATGGATCTAGAGAGGCTCAGCGTGGAGCTGGTAGAGGGCGATTACCAGGCGTTCATTGCTGACTTGGTTTTGCAGCCGACTCTATAAGAGAGGATTAAAGCAGCCTAGAGGAATGACGTAGAACTAGTAGAGCTTATGGGAAAAGTATAGGATGGTCAAGAAACTAAATTCAGTATTTCAGATGATGGACCCTTGAGGTTCTGTACCAGGTTATGCGTTCCTGCAGATCCTGAGATCAAAAGGGTCATTTTAGAGGAAGCACAACGGTCCCTATATACTGTACATCCAAGTAGCACTAAAATGTACAGGAATCTTCGAGAGTCCTTCTGGTGGCACAACCATGCCATTGAGGAGGCTTCTTGGGAACTAGAGGATCAGATGCACCAGAGATATCAACACTTATTCAATGGAGTTTAGAGTTGAGTCAGTCAGAGTAAAAAGAATAATATTGTGTAGCTTTTATTTGTATAGTGTAGCATAGGATAGATAGGGTTTTTAGTTTTGAAACGTGAATGGTTTTGGGAGAATTTTGAATAGTTGTAATCTTCCAAAACCCTCGTTGTAACCATGGTATTCCTCCACCATAAGTGAGGGTAGTTAATAAAAATTGGAAGTGTTTTCTCTAAGGAAGGGAAACAGGAGAACGACAAATTTCGAGGATGAAATTTTTATAAGGAGGGGAGAATGTAATAATCCCAAAAAGGGTTATAGAAGATTAGTAGAGTGATTCCAAAAAAAAAAAATAAAAAAATAAAAAAATAAAAAAATAATTAATTGAATAAAAAAAGAAAAATTAATTAATTAAAATTTATTTTTATTTTTATTAATAAAATATAGTATTATTAATATTAATTAAATATATTATTATTATTATTATTATTATTAGTTATCTTGAAGCTTCTCAACTTTAGGATTCTTCTTCTTCTTTTTCTTTCTTTTCTTTATTCTTCCTGCAACGCAAGACTCTCTCTCTCTCTCTCTCTCTCTCTCTCTCTCTCTCTCTCTCTTCATTCTCTCTCACTCTCTCCTCGATTTTGTGATGGATTTTCGCCCGATCGAAAATCTGAAGATACCATTGGACTCCATTCTCCGCTGTCGTCATTTCTACTGGAGCGGATCGGTGGTAGGAGCGACGTAGGCGTATTCCCTGGGGTAAGCCATTTTTTCCTTTTTCTTTAATTTCTTGCAAAATATAAGTCCAATTGACGAACGAACACCACCACGAGAATCTAGGAATGATTCTCTACAAGTCTAGCGGGACGAAATTCTCGTGGGGGTGTCAGGCCAAAACCTTAAATTTGGGGTACGGAGGTTATTAAGGGCTTATTTTTAATTAATTAGTATTAATTTAGAAATACTAAAATATTGAGCATTTGGGGTTGAAGTAAGATTTCTGGAATTTAGGGCTCGGGTGAGTGCCGCAAGTGTAATTTTGGGACCCGCATGCAAATTCAGAGAAATTAAGTAGGGGTGTTAAATAATAGTTTAAATATTAATTTGAGGTATATGGAGCCTAGGGAAAGCTAGATGAGTATTATTTTGGAGAAATAGATTAATTAATCGGGGGAAAATGTTAATTGTAGGAGTTAAATTTCGGGTACCAGGGGCGTGAGATTTTGGGTTCTAGTGAGACTTCCAGTAAGCTAGGTAAGGGGAATAAATTATAACAGTATTTTTATGAAAATTATGGGTTGAGAAATATGTGAAAATAGTGTATGTTATTTTACCTGAAATTTATTATGATATAAATATCAGATGAAATTTATGTGGCATATGATTTATATTGAGAAATGTTTAAACTGAGTTAAAAAATTTACCCTGTGAAATATGTGATACTGAAATATGTTTTAATATGAGAATTGAAATGTGGGAAAATGATGAAAGTGAAATGTGCAAAAAATGTATTCTCTGAAAAAATGAAGAAAGGTGAAATATGGAAGTGTGTTTTGAGAAATATTGAGTAATTGTGAAATAAGATATGTATATGTATGAGATGAGATGAATTATGAACTAAGAAAATATCATTTAAATGATGAAATGTGTTGAGAATACTGATATTGAAATGTGAATATGTGAAATAAAAATATTGCAATGTTAATTTTGCAATATGAAAATGAGAAATGTGGAAATACGTGAAATATGAATGATAAAATGCCAATATCGCATAATGATTGCGGGTATGTGGTGGTAAACTTTGTTGGATGGTTATGATATTGAGCACGGTACCATTGCTAGTGGTGTTAGTGCAACCACACGGACTCTTGGAGCGTGTGGCGTGACATTCGACTGTGCCATTGTGTAGGGTTGTTAGGCCCCCTGAGTCTGGATCAGGGTTATAAGCCGGCCAGTCATACTACAGATGCGATATGTGATATGATATTTGATCTAGTCAGTTCGGCGAACCACGGTTAGATCTAGCCTTCGGGCCGCACAACCTTGACCATGGGGGGAAGCATGGCGTGGATAGAAAGATCCTTAGGGTGGCCATAAGTTACAGACGCAATGTTGGTATTTGATACCGAGGATACTCATGAGCCGGAAAGTAAAATGGAAACGAAGAGTGAAAGAATGATAAAATTGGCTAAAATGAGAAATGAAAGAAAGAATGGAAATTGAGAAATAAAGAATGATAAAATTAAAAAATGGAACCGTGTGAGTTAATAATATAAATAATTAAGGCGAAGTGAAACTCTTCGCTTGAGGGCTTACTGAGTAAGGTGAGTGCCCTGATAGGTATCAGATGTGGCCATACCCGGCTACATAACGTGTTAGGGCAAAGGGAAACTACCTGTATGGCCGGGTAATCTTCCTCATTCTCAGGAACTTCACGGATAATTATGTGTTGGATATCATTGAATTTGATAATTAGTTTTAAAGCTTATAAAAGTTTGTGTTGTATATCTATACGATTATGAGAATGTGTATATCAGTGTATTTTCTCATATGAAATGGTGATTTGAAAAGTAAAGTGTATTATAATTGTACTCATCTGGCCACACACTGTAAATAATTTATTCCTTCTTACTGAGATGTGTCTCACCCAAATTATCTAATTTTTTCAGGGGACAGAGATAGGCCAGGTGGTAGAGCTCCGTGATCATAGGGAGCTGGGATCCTGATATACAGGGTAAGTTTGAACAAGGGAGGTGTGATTCCCTAGGGTTGTATTGTTTTTAGATATGAGATAGTATTGTGTATATGTGTATATGGATACTCTGGATATTGTATTCTAAATGATATGTATATATTGTCTTCCGCTGTTAGGTTGTATAATAAAATATCTTTTTACCCGATACCTAATGCAGGTCAGGTCGTATGAATGATTGTAGGATTGTTGACGTGGTCGATATGTGGATTTATGACATGTAATTATTTATTATTATTGGAAAAAAAAATTTGTACGAAAATCGGGGAGTCACACGCACACACACACACACACACAAAGATCAAGTAAAATCATCAAATCTTAACTAAAAAGATCTTCAAAATATTCGAACATTTTTTTTTCAAAATTTTGTAGAAAATTTTTAACTTTTTCAACATTTTCCTCAATTTTTATGAGATTTTTAAAAACTTTTCCTCATTTTTTGGTGTTTTATTTTTCCATTTTATTAAATTTGAGCCAAAATAACTCAAATATTTTTTTTCCTACCTTTTAAAATATCTTTCCTAATTTTCTTTCTGATTTTTTAATTATTTTCCCCAATTTTTAAAAATTAAAAATTAATTAAAAATAAAAAATAAAATATAAACTAGTGGTTTGACAAAAACGTATCGGTTCAACCGGTCTGAACTTGGTTCAATTGATTGGGTTTAGTGTGTCTTGTCAATCTATCACATCCAAGCATTTTAATTTAAATAAAATTTTACATTTCAAAACACTAGCTCTTTATTTTTAGAATGTATGCAATTTAAAATCAAAATTAAATAGGAAAACAAAACAATACCAAGCTTAGTCTTCAAACTCCTTTTGTCTTCAAGCTTGATGCTAATCCTTCAATTCTTCTCTCATTCTGGCCTTTTGCAATCTCCAAACCTCAGTATCTACAACCTTTTAAACTCTTGAATTGTAACCTTTATCCGATTTTTTCTTTTTTCACAAACTCTTCACCAAACTCACAACTCTCTCAAACTCTTTTAAAATAAAGAAAATAAATAAACAAACAAACAAATAAACAAATAAAACAAGTTTAAAGAAAAATAAAAATTAAAGTGTGATTTAGGAATGTCTAATAAGACTTTTCAATGAGGGGATCTTGTCAAATAAACCTCCTTAGAGCTAATATAGGTGAGGTTTGAAATACCTTTTTACCCTATTTAAAATCATTTGGATGCACACACACAAAAATTAAGTAAAATCATCAAATTTTAAACAAAAAATATTTTAAAAAATATTCCCAAAGTTTTTCCAAAATTTTGTAGAAAATTTCTGAAAAATTTTAGCATTTTTTCTAAAATTTTCTATGATTTTTAAAGACTTTTTCTCAAATTTTGGTATTTTTCCCATTTTTTTAAATTTAACCCAAAATATCTCAAAGATTTTCCCTATTTTTTTAAAAAAATTTCTTGATTTTCTTTTGATTTTTCTAGTTTTTTTATTATTATTTTTAAAATTAAAAATCAATTAAAAAATAAAAATAATTTAAAATAAAATGAATAAATAAATAAAACAACAGTTCTGAAAAATGGACTGGTTCAGCTGGTTCAATTAAGTGGGCCAGGTTTATATATATATATATAAAGAATTCACTGTAGCAGCTGACGTTACCTTGCCACGTGACATCACCAGATTTTCTTTCCTTTTCAAAAAAAAAAAAAAAAAAAAAAAAATCTACAATAGGGTGATGTCAACATGACATTACCTTGTCACGTGACATCTTCTGAGTGGTTCGAGACAAATGGTAGGGATTGTTGACATGACAACAATCTAAACGTTCAGAGAAAACACAGATTGAAAGGTTTAGATCTTGTCACATCGCCCTTTAAATATTCAGGTTTGATTGTGACACGTGTCACCCTACAAACGATGACATGTATCCCACTATCCCCATATAAAATCCCATTTCTCTCTCTCTCTCTCTCTCTCTCTCTCTCTCTCTCTCTCTTCCATTTCCCTAATTTGTTTCTCTCTCTTACCCTCTTCTTCTCTCTCTTCTTTTTTCCTCTCTCCTCTTTATGCCTTCTCTTCTCTCCCTTTTCGTAGTTTTTCCTCTCTCTTTATCTTTCTCTCTCTCTGCTGCTCTCTGTTCCTCTCTCGTTCTCCTTTCTCTTTCTACTCTTCTCCCTCCGTTTTCCTCTTTCTCTCTTTCTTTTCTTCTTTCACTCTCCTCTCTCTGATTATTTTTCTCGTTTCTTTTCTCATACTTTCCCTAATTTCCTGCTATCGAATCTTTTTTAGTTCTTTCTTTAATTTTTTTTATTTTCCTACATATTCTTCATATGTTTTCTATTTTTATATTTATATTTATATTTATTTTTGCAAATTAGTGCACTTCTTTCCCTTTATGCGATCTTAGCTTTGTAGACTTGGACCAAGGCTACCGGATAAGTTTCGGTTTTTGTGTGTGTGTGTGTGTGTGTGTTTGGTGATACTTCCTGCACTTTATCACTATCTAAACAAGTTCACCTAACTTAAGTTAGGTTGAGTTGGGTTAAGTTTAGGTTTAGGAGTTGAGTTCACTACAAAAAATTAAGGTATTAGTGAAAGATCAAATTCATCACTAATACTTATATATTCATCACTAATAGTATTAGTGATGAATTTATAAGTATTAGTAGTGACAGATTATTAGTGACAAATATATAAGTTTTAGTAAAAATTTTAAATTAGTTGCTATATCTACCGTTACTACTAATTATTAGTGATGAATTTAAAATTCGTCACTAATAATGGAGTATTAGTGACGGATTATAACCGTCACTAAAACCCTAATACCGTCACTACAAATTCTACATCGGCTTAGCTCAAATTCGTCACTAATAGTAGGGTATTAATGACGAATTATAAATTCATGACTAATAGTACAATATTATTGAAGGATTCAAATTCGTCACTAATATCCTACTATTAGTGACAAATTTATAATTCGTCACTAATACCTTACTATTAGTGATGAATTTTAATCATTTATTAATAATTAAGAAATTAAAAATATTTTTAATACTAATTTTTTTGAATCATCAATTCCTGTAAAAATCTATAATTACATTTTTGCAGACATAACCTGAAACCATAATTACTACAAAATTCATAAATTATTTAAAATTTTGAATTCAAATACAAATTCAATTAAAATAAAAAAAATAACATCTGTTCAGATTAGAAAAAAAATTTTAAAAAATTCAAATACAAATACATTATACAAATTCAAATTAAAATACAGAAAATCCATTTGTTCAAATAACAATAAAAATTACGAAGAAATAATCAAAAGTTGCATCTGACGACTGTAGTGCATGCATGACATCGTGCTAATATTATGACAGCCACGAACCCTACAAATTAAGAATCATTAAAAAAAATTAGTATACAAATGGAGAACAAAATGGAGAGTTAACGCGCAGTATAATCAGGAATAAAAATATAGAGAGTGCATCGTACAATAATTTTCAACCCTAAACGAATAGTTGAAATGAATGTGAATAACGAACATATGAATATATACAGTTGCATGCATCAAACCACGCATGTAAACACTTTAACTTGTTCTCAAAACAAAGTATCCGTGGTGGTGGACAAATGATAATGCTTATCCATAGTTAAAAGTAAATGATATGCCCTGTATGTTAATAGATGCAAATTTAGGACTTAATGAAATGAGTTTTCATTTAACTTTCACTCATCCTTTCAAAAATATTTTATCATTCATTTTATCATAACTATCTTGGTACGTGGTTTTTCTTTTTTAAAAATTTTAATGGAATTTCGGCAGCATGCTGTCTGTAAATTGAACAGTTTCCTATAAAACTTGTACCTGAAACATGATTGTTTTCACAAAATAAAACATTTCAAGCATGCGAGAACCTAAATCCACTACCAGCATGCAATTCACAATGTACTGCATCAGCCATGCAGTTGGCGTTTAACACAAGCATGTATTCCAGTAGTTTAATATACAATATATATAACATAATTGTAACGCCTCGAACCCTTAAACCCGGGTCCGGCGCGTTAAACCTGATAATATCTTGATAGATCATAATCTATAACATACGCAACGAAAAACATACATCATAATCTCCATATAACATAATACCAGAGTTTACTAATTCTAACTACCAACCATAATAAATTAATCATCCACCTGTATTCAAATATATACGTGTCTCCAAAACATTATCCACAAATACCAGTATGTTTCACAACCATCCATATCTTATAAAACTTAAAACATAAATCATAAAACATAAAATATACATATCAAAATTAACATAAAAATATACAATTTTCTCTTTCTATTTACAAAAAATGCTATAAAATCTCGAGCTCTCTAAGCTTGATCTCGAGAAAATCCTGAAAAAAATACATTTATATTTGGATGAGACACATTTCCGTAAGGGAAGAAACAATATATTAAACTCAGCGTGTGGCCATCATGAGATTATACATATCATTTTATAATATTTGCAAATCATTAACATAATGCTGAAAGTCATTTTCTGAACCTAACAATCACATGCAAAGGTTTACCCACGAGACTACCTAAGGATAGGGGTGATTACCCGCTCATACAAGTAGCACACCTCTGCTCTGATACTTAGGTAACCCGGAGGTCACTACTGAGGCATACCAGAGCACTCACCTTACTCAGTAAGCCCTCAAGTGTTAACTTGATCTCGTACTCACGCATTCAACAACAGTTTACCGGCAAAGGCCCTAAGGATAGGGAATTCTACCCGCCCATACAAGTAGGTTCCCTTTGCTCTAGTGCGTTATGCAACTACTGTCACATCTGAAACTACTAGTGCACTCGCCTTACTCAGCAAGCCCTTAGTGAAGAGTATGCCTCGCACAATCATAACATGTTTTACATACATAGATACTTCTAATATCATAATACATCATTCTTTCCATCGTTATTCAATCATTCACATTCTTTCATGTTCATAACTTAACATTTCCTTGTGTTTCACTTTAAGTGACTCTTTCCCATTTGTATCATTCACATTTCACATTTCATTTCATTGCATTGTCATTCCTTGTCATTTCATTTCATAACATTTTCATTTCATTCCTTTGTACTACAGCCGCTCTTTAGCCGTCATTTGTTAGTCCACATAGAAATGCGCTAGAATCTACTACAGTTAGTTCACATAAAAATGCGCTAGAATATGCTACAGTTAGTCCACAAAGAAATGTGCTAGAATCTGCTAACCCGGCTTTCAGCTGTTGTACCTTTATATGGTTGCATTTAACATATACAGACAACGTTGTCCATATCATATTTTATTTTCATTACTTTACTTACTTAGTCTGCATCTCATACATTTAACATATATTTGTACAAAATCTTATGCCACACAATTTAACAATAAAATTCATACATATTCTTGTAAAAGAGGCCAACCCACATTTAGCATTTAATTACTGAAAATATAATTTCTATTTCTTACATAATTATCCAGAAAATTCCTTCCACTTTGTTTAGTTCATTTCCACAAATACATAACTAAATAAGTGGTCCTAGACTCAGAAATCATAGTTTTACATGGTTGACATTTTAATAATTCACACCAAAACATACATATAATAAAACATAAATTATTACCTTTAATTTCATAAAATCTGATTTAATATATAATTTCCCCTTACCTGGTTTCTTGAACTACGCCAACAGGGACTTCGAAAAATACCTGCGGTGCTCACCCGGACCCTGAATCAAAAATTCCTAACTCCAATAAATTATTTTTGAATAAAATATTATTAAAATATTTCCTAGGGCCATAATTCCTAAATAAATAAATATACCCTTAAATTTAGCCAAATTACCAAATTTCTCAAATCTCACTCTCACTTTGGAGTAGGGTTTAGAAAATTCCAATTGAAAAATTACCTACGCCAAAATAACGACGACGACGACTAGGACCATGTGGTGGTACCCGATCGTCGATTTAAAAGCATATTAACAACGAAATTGAGAAAATAGGAAAAAATTGCCTTTCCCCATGAGCAGTGCCTAAACCGTTCCCATGAAAAATCTGCTTCAGTAGAAATGTCGGCAGCGGAACCAGAAATCCAACGGCACTTTCCGTTTCTTGATCCGCCGAAAACTTGTCGAGAAATTGAGAGAATGAGAGAGACGGAGACAGAGTGAGCTGGCCGCAGGAAATTTGTAGAGGGGGGGGGGGAGCGTGTCTGACTTCTCCTCCTTCTACTTCTTTCTTCTTTCTTTCTTCTTCTTTTACTTTAACTTTACAGATACAGATATATATATATATATATACATATACTTATTTCAATTAGTTTTTAGTTTTTTTTTTAATCCAATGTAAAAATATCTAATTTACTTACTAATTATTTAATTATTTAATTTATCTTAATTTAATTTAATTTCTTCAATTTTAATTAATTTATTTTTCTTAATTTTTTTCCCACACCATTCCTTTTATTTATTTATTTGTTATTTTATCCATTATATATTTTTTTTCCAAATTATTTTAATCATTTTAAAATTTTGGGTCTTTACAATAATACCATCCATGAAGAAAAAATTACCAGAAATTATTAAAACACAATTCAACTAAGGTTTTCTAGTTTTGTCTAAAAGGTTGCTTTTCAGGTATTCTTGATGCAGTTTGGGTTGTGCATGAAGTTATTACTTAGATTGTGAGAATGCTTGTGATAGATTGAGTTGGGGTTTCTTGGATTCAGTTATGGACATAAAAAGTTTTGGTTACAAATTGAGGAAATGGATTGTGGTTTGTTTTTCTTCTATTCAGTGATAGTGGTGGAATCCTGGTTCAGAAGGTTTTAAGATTGCCTTTGCTTTGTTGGAGATTTTTGAGCTTGTCTTTGGTCCTTAGGATTTAATGTGCTAACTTGAGTTTGACTATAAAAGTTTTCAATATATAGGAGGTTTCGAGTTGTGATTCTTTAATGGTTTTAATGTTCATAAGCGACTTTCACTTACTTAAGGAGTTGGGAGGCTCCTGTATTACTTGTAGGCTATAGTGTTTGGAAGATTTATTTGGGAGGAGGTTAAGAAAGCATTAGAATTTTAACAAATTTTTGGCAGCATGCCATTTGTAAATAGAACATTTCCCAAACCTACAAGTTACAAAAACTCTTCCTAGGTTTAGCTAAGCGAGCAGCAGTAGTACACAACCTAGGGTTTGTCTACGCATATATGAAATTGTAGAAAAGATAAATCAAGTCTTAACAGCACAAACAATACAGTTCTAGTATCTCCAACAATTCACAATTCAGCATATGAATATAATTAAACAAGCAACAGAACTACCAGCATACAGTTCAAACTACATTTTACATGTCTTCTAATGAGAGGAGCCACCTACATCATCTGGTCGAGATTGGCACATCATTTGTTTGAACTGCGCTTAATTGCCTGTTCAGAATTGCTGTGAGCGTGGCTTTAACGTTGGACACCTTGTCTTTCAAATTTTGGTTTTCCACTATGACATTAGATACCATGTCTTTCAATTGCTGGTTCTCCATTTCCATCATATGCATCCGCTGAACCATCTCCTCCGCCCAAGACTCGGCGTCTTCACACATTTGATTAGATCTCTCACAAGACCACAAATATCATGTCAAGCTGAGAAGTTCACAACACCCCAACATTGAATCTTTACTGGTTCCATTAGTTTCTAAAACAAAACACAAAGCATTTTGTCAAATCAGTTAAACTCAGATTATAACATCACAATGTACAAGAAGAAGCACCTCATTGTTGCGAGGAGGAGCCATTGTCTATAAATTGGACATTTTCCCATTAAACCTGTACCTGAAACCTGGTTGTTTTCCAAAAATAAATCATTCCAATCATGCAACAACCTAAATCCACTACCAGCATGCAATTCATAATACTGCATCAGCTATGCAGTTGGCGTTCAATATAAACATGCATATAACATAATACCATAGTTTCTAATATTGCAGAAAACATAATAATAAAACTTACAATGTCTTTCATTTCTCCAAATTTGATTAGATCTCTCACAAGACCACGGATATCATGTCAAGGTGAGAAGTTCACAACACCCCAACGTTGAATCTTTACTGGCTCCACTAGTTTCTAAAACAAAACACAAAGCATTTTGTCAGATCAGTTGAACTCAGATCCTAACATGACAATATACAAGAGGAAACACCTTATTGTTGCAAGGAGGAGCCACCGTATGTAAATTGAACATTTTCCCATAAAACCTGTACCTTAAACCTAGTTGTTTTCAGCAAATAAACCATTTCAATCATGCAAAAATCTAAATTCACTACTAGCATACAATTCACAATATACTGCATCAGTCATGCAGTTGGCGTTCAACGCAAGCATGTATTCCAACTCGTGAATTCTACAATTTTTATAACATAATACCATCATCTCTAATATTGTAGAAAACATAATAATAAAACTTACAATTCCTTTCATTTCTCCACATTTGATTAGATCTCTCACAAGACCACGGATATCACGTCAAGCTGAGAAGTTCACAACACCACAACGTTGAATCTTTACTGGCTCCACTAGTTTCTAAAACAAAACACAAAACATTTTGTTAGATCAGTTGAACTCAGATCTTAACATCACAATGTACAAGAAGAAGCACCTTATTGTTGTAAGGAGGAGCCACCATCGGTAAATTGGACATATTTTCATAAAACTTGTACCTGAAACCTGGCCATTTTCAGCAAATAAATCATTTCAATGGGTGGCGTAGCAGAATGTGTCGGGAGCAACTGCGCATCCTCAAGAGTCACCCTTGGTGCTCTTGTCTCATCCGAAATTCGTTTGTGCTCACTCAGGGCCGCTCGACCCTTGGAAGAAGACTCTCCCCTTGGCGGGTTCTGGACCCTCTGCCACTTGGTAGCGCATCGTGGCGATTGGTCGTGCTTTGAGGCAGCTCGAGGCTTTGTTCGCGGAGGCATTGACCAAGAAAGACAAAACCCTAAGATTTATGTTGAAAACAAAATTTTTTTCAGAGGGGCATACTTAACAATAACATTACGAGAAAATATTCACCCCTACTTATTAAAAAAGTTCAACATAAATTTAAATTTAAAACTCATTTACTAAATAAGTAAAGTATGTTAAAATTCGACTCGATTTGGACCGACTTGATTGTAATCTTACCTAACAATAACATTACGAGAAAATATTCGATTAATAGGCAGACATATATAACTTACCCCTTTCATACCATCGGAGACACGTGTGGATGTGATCAAGTGATCAACTATGGTAAACTCAAACATAGACATGCTATTTGTGGTTCCAAGAACATTTCTCATCTCATTTGGTGCTTATACAGTTATATACTTCAACATCTATTATCTCATATTTTGGAAAAGTTTTTAACAAAATTTCGGCAGCATGCCAACTATAAAGTAAACATTTCCAAAAATTTTTTTACTTGAAAAAGAGTTTATATATAAGAGCATGCCATAACCTGGATTCCCTACCAGCATGCAATACGCAAATCTGCATCGATCAGCCATGCACAAGGCATATTCACAACCAGTATGACAATTCAATCCAGTATTTTACAAGAGATGCAATATAAGTTTAATAAGAGTAGAAAGTCTTAACATAACACTTATATGGTAAACAATACACTAATAAGAAAGGAATATACATTCAAATGGTAAAATAAACTCAAATTACAAACAATCAAATATATCAAGGCAGCGGTTCTTTCATGCTGCCCCTGCATCATTTGCACGAAAAAAAAAAAAAAAAAATCCTCAGATATGCTTTCTAAGATAAGGAGCAATGTTTATTGATGCATTATTATCCAAACTATGCAATGAGATGCATTAATTCCTACAAACAACACATTGCTAGTTTAACAAAACAGGAGAACTAGAGAACGGATTGGGACTACCATTCTAAAATAAAGCAGGGTATTGAATGCCAACCGATAAAAAAAAAACAACATATACAAAAACAGTACCTTCTAAACCGCCAAAAAATTATCGGCTCAAATTAATTGCCCAAAAATAATGTTGACAGAAGGCAGCGAAACTGTCTAAAAATTACAAAAAACCAAAATTCAAAATCTCAACTAAATAAATTCTCTTGAAGGACTCTAGACTGTAATTTTCTGCATATAAAACAAGAGGATTCTATTTGAGTCATTTGCTGTAAAAGGTAAGCTATCCGTAAACTATCTAACCAATCCATGGACAAATGGGACATATCAAAATTAAAGAACGATCACAAACTACGAATGTAAATACATTGGTATTATGTGTAAAATATATATTTATAGGCCACTTGTTTGGATTGAGTGATGGGTGGTTTTACAGGCCACTTGTTGGGCATTGCCCATTGATGATGATGAGATTACAAAAAATAAAATATCAAATTCAATGCATATAAACTAGATTGAAAAAAAAAAAAATGCTATGATAATTCTTGCCAGTCTTTCAAGTTGACAATTGGACAATATCCATTGGAAATAAGGAAAGTCTTTCTTCCCACATGCATTTATCAAATTATCATCCATTCATCCTAGACATGAATAAATCCTAAACATCAACACCACCTTTCTAGATTTCAATTGAACAAGAATGCTCAAATTGGAAACAAAATATACTCACATCTACTTATTTGGTACTACATTCAGGAAAACAAGTTGTAATATTTTGAAATTGAACTCAACTGACTTGTAAGAACAGGTCACCATCCTGGTTCAACAAATCAACAACCAATATTTTCCCAAAAACCAATTCACCTTATAAAATTGTAGAAAAAATATGATTTTTTTTATTCTATTATTTTATTTAAGATTTAATTTGTATGAAGATTTCAACTATCCTTATTCTATTCTCATTGCAAAATATGCACAGCGGAATGATGAGCATATCCTTTAAGGTTTCACTTCATGATCTTTAGTCTTATATAATAGCAAATAACTAATAAAATTAAACTTTCAATTTTGGGAGCTAACCTTTCTAGAAATTCAATTGAGTGTGTGAGCATAGCTCACATCCATTCTGTTTGCTTGTAGCTTCATCTTTTAAGATTGAATAAATGTCAGAGATGGCATCCAGACAAGATTTTTTATGATCATCCAGACCATATTTATCTATGAGTATTCTATAATTTTTCTTGCTAAAGATACAAGGCACTTTTCACAAAGTTCTGATCCACAATCAATACAAAAATATGTGAATGTAACACACATGCACACAGTCACACACGCACACACATGCATACAGTCACACTCGCACACACATGCACACAGTCACACTCGCACACTGGTTTGCAAAAGAAGAGGAAGAAGAAGAAGAAGAAGAAGAAGAAGAAGAAAAAGAAGAAGAAGAAGAAGAAGAAGAAAACCTGCTTGTTCGCTTTACGACAACAGCAGTGGCGGCAGTGGGAGGAGCGAACAGCGATAGGCGAACGACACAAGCACAAACACACACAACACACACACACTGGTTTGCAGAAGAAGAAGAAGAAGAAGAAGAAGAAGATGAAGACCTGGGAGGAGCCAGCGGTGGCGGCAGGAGGAGCGAACGATGACAGGCGAGAGGAGGGGAGGAGGGAAAAAGATTAGGGAAAGGAGGGAAATGAGGGAGAGATTGGGAGAATCCGGGAAAATAAAAGAGGTATTAGTGACGGTTCCCAAATCCGTCACTAATAAGGGGCTAATAATGACAGATCTTCAAATTCATTACTAATATTCTGGAATATATATATTTTTTTATTTTTTTAAATAGAAAAGGTATTAGTGACGGTTCCCAAATCCGTCACTAATAAGGGGCTAATAGTGACGGATTTCCAAATTCGTCACTAATACTTTGAAATAAATTTTCTTTATTTTTTTTTTTTAAAATAAAAGAGGTATTAGTAACGGTTTCAAAATCTGTCACTAATAAGGGGCTAATAGTGACGGATCTTCAAATTCGTCACTAATATTCTGTAATAAATGTTTTTTATTTGTTTTAAATAAAAGAGGTATTAGTGACAGTTCCCAAATCCGTCACTAATAAGGGGTTAATAGTGATGGATCTTCAAATTCGTCACTAATACTATGGAATAATTTTTTTAATTTTTTTTAAATAAAAGAAGTATTAGTGACGGTTCCCACATCCGTCACTAATAAGGGGCTAATAGTGACGAATTTTCAAATTCGTCATTAATATTCTGAAATAATTTTTTTTTTTTATTAAATAAAAGAGGTATTATTGATGTTTCCCAAACCCGTCATTAATAAGGGGCTAATAGTGACAAATCTTCAAATTCGTCACTAATACTCTGAAATAATTTTTTTTAAATTTATTTTAAATAAAAGAGGTATTATTGACGGTTTCCAAATCTGTCACTAATAAGGGGTTACTAGTGACGAATCTTCAAATTTGTTACTAATACTCTGGAATAAAATTTTTTTATTTATTTTAAATAAAAGAGGTATTAGTGACGCTTCCCAAATCCATCACTAATAAGGGTCTAATAGTGATGAATCTTCAAATTCGTCACTAATACTCCGAAATAAATTTTTTTTTAAAATTTTTTTAAAATAATAGTAGTGACGCTTATTTAATCGTCACTAATAAGAATCTTTTAGTGACGGATCTAATTCGCCACTAATACTGCAGAAGTCGTCGCTAATATTTTTCCGGGATAATTTTTGCACGAAAAATGTTCTCACGATTTTTTCCTAGTTTTAGTGACGAAAATATTAATGACAGTTTTAGATCCATCACTAATAGTGTCGTATTAGTGACGGTTGATAAAACCGTCACTAATACCCACTTTTAGTGATGTAATTGAATTCGTCACTAAAAACCAATTTTTTTGTAGTGACGTCCTGATATTGCTCATGCTGTCAACTCTGTCAGTTAATTTCTCCATTCTTCGACTGAAGACCATTTCCTCGTTGTCAAATGTATTCTTTGCTATATTAAGGGCATATTGCATTTTGGCCTCATTTTTCACCCATCTGCTACTCTTGGTGCTTTAGTTGCTTATTCCAATGCAGACTGGGCAAGATGCCCTGATACTCGTCGTTCTACATCTGGTTATTGTATTTATCTTGGCGACAATTTGGTGTCTTGGAGTGCAAAGAAACAACCAACTGTTTCTCGCTCCAGTTGTGAATCCAAGTATCGTGCCTTGGCTCTCACTGCTCTCGAAATTATTTAGCTCATGCATCTCCTTCGTGATCTCAAAGTCCCTCTTCCGCAGCGGCCTCTTCTTCTTTGTGACAATAAGAGTGCGATCTTCATGAGTTCCAATTCAGTTTCTCACAAGCGGTCCAAGCATGTTGAAGTGACTACCACTTTCTTCGTGAACCGCTGACAAACTTTGCACCCAGTATGTGCTCTATCACTTGCAAGTTGTCGACATCTTCACCAAAAGTATGTCAAGACCTCTCTTTGAATTCTTCTGATCCAAGCTTCACGTCCATTCCAATATGACGCTTAGTTTACTAGGGGGTGTTGAGGATCATGTTGAGGACCCTCTGCCTTAATTCTAAAAGTATAATCTGTATGTACTTTTCATTTATTTATTATTAAATTAATATGTAATTGATATGTAATTATTACCTACAATCCTTAATTCGATATAAATAAACCATATTCACCGTGGTGGTTTCAAACCTTCTTAGTTCTATTTTATATTTTTATTGCATCAACCATAGGCTAAGGCTTGTCCAATATTATGTGCAATAGGATGGTTGTTTCAATTGTGATTGATAGTTATTACAATTCATTGTTATTGTTACTATTTTTCATCAAAAAATTTGATTAAAAAAATCTAAAAATATTTGGTAAAAATTGACTTCATTTTAATATGTTTGGACAATTCACCAAGTTTAAAAGTGAGCCGTTTATAAACACTTTAAAAAAACAATTTAGTGTTGGTAAAAATGCGACAGTTAAATATTATAAAATTATTAAACTACTAATTCAAAAATTACTTATATCACTGAGAACATAGATATATAATTCAAAAATTATATATATATATATATACACACACACACACACA
Organism: Malania oleifera; assembly: GCF_029873635.1. Lineage (NCBI taxonomy): Eukaryota > Viridiplantae > Streptophyta > Magnoliopsida > Santalales > Ximeniaceae > Malania > Malania oleifera. Next base: position 100,511,166 of record NC_080423.1, read on the forward strand.
CACACACACACACACACACACAAACACACACATACATATATTGCTAAAAGAACAATTTAAAACCAATAATCTAACTTAAATAATAATAATCCTATAATTATGCTCGCTCCTACTTCATAACATAAAATTTAAATGTATAACATTAGGAAAAAAATGTAACATAAATTTAGATTGATTTTTGTCTAAATCTAAAAAGTTAAATTTGATGTTTGAAATTCATTCTCAAATACAACTTCAAAATATTTTATGTGAGAGCACAGAGGATGGTTCAAAAAGTAGATACTTGGTGTTTCAATTTCAAAATTTAGATGTGTAAAATTAGGATAAAAAAATGTGACAAAAACTTATATAGGGTTTTGTCCAAGTTTACAAACTTAAATTTATGTCTTGAAATTTGCATCCAAATGCAAATTTTAAAATATGCAATTTTTATCGAAAGATTTGATTAAAAAAATCTAAAATTTAAATTTTTGGTAAAAATTGATTGTGTTTTAGTACGTTTTGACAATTCACCGAGTGTAAAAGTTAGACATTTATAAACACTTAAAAAAACATAATTTAGTGTTGGTAAAGCTACGACTCTCAAAAAATACTTCAGTGTGACATGCGTATATGCGCTTCTATCGTACGAGCGCAAAGCTTCTTGTTTAAAGATTTTAATATATACGAGGCTCTTACTATGCATGCTTTCTTTTTAGCTTTAAATGAAATGTTTTCTAATACAGACAATTAAGTATATAGAATAATAAAATTAAATGTACTTGTTAGTTTTTTAATCATTTATGAACAAGGTACGCATTTAAAGAAGTGTTTGAGTGACTCTTTAATTCCTATTCTTAGGTTTATTTGCATTTTGGTTTGGATACATGGTAAAATTTACTCCTCAGATGTAGGGATTATGTAAATCTAGCTTAGTATTTACTTTGCACTTGTGTTTTGTCTTGAGCACTTGCGTTTGATTTGGAATTTGTTTAAAACAGAAATGAAGTAATATTTGAGCCAAATACGTTAAGCCCCACTTAGTTAGAAATCTTGACTTCACCTTATTGCTTAATTCCAAGTAAGGGTGTAATAAAATGGATCGAATCGGACTGAACTGACCCGAAATCGATTGATTTTTTTATGTTCGTTGGTTTGATTCGGTTCAAAGAACTAATAAACAGAATGTTTCAAATGGGGATTTTGTTTAGCTGCTCTAGTTGATAAGCTATCACCATTATGCGTTAATATCTTTAGAATTGGATTTTTTTTTTTTTTTTCATTTTAATGAAGGTGGGTACTGATGAATATCTATTCTGTGTTTGTGATCATGCTGCAGCAGCAACGGTAGTTTTTGTGGGTTGCCATCGTTTGAGCATCTTATGGTGGCATAGTCATGGCTGCTGATACTAATCCCATGCTTAGTTAATTAATTGTTTTATGATGTTTTTCATCTTTGTTGATCTGGGATTGAAGAAAACTTGTGTGTGGAGCTTTGTAATTTTCATTGAGTTATTTTGAGATCAACTCATTATATTTCCTTCAACTGGTTTCTCTGTAATGTTTAGACTGTACAAGTAACAACTTCTGTCCAATTTTTCTACAATGATAGTAATTACTTGAAAAATTCTTTTTGATAGTTATGGAAAGTGTCTATACAAACAATTAATTTGTTAAGTTACTGATTTGTTTATAATTTTAAAAATTAATTATATTTTGGTTATTACATTGCGACGATCCTCTCTCTGCCCTTGCAGCCTTGTGGCCTACGACGCCCTTTTGTATAACATATAGCAATACTTTTTTGGGGAGAAGTGCTGATAATTATCAGAGTACCCATTCCCGTATTCTTCTTATTTTGACACACTCTTATTTTCATTATGATTTATATTGTTTTCTTTAATTAGGTAAATATGTTCTTGCGTTTATACTGTAGCAGAATGCTGGGGAAAGAGATGAATGCTGGAAGATGTTGCAACAGGGGCAAGAAGATGATGCTGCAAAATGCCAGAAGAATAAACATAGAATTGAATGCTGGAAGGGACAAAATGCCCGAAGAAGAAGCTACAGACAAATTTTGAAAGAAGAAGATGCAGAATGTTGGAGGAAGAAGTGTAGAACACTGAAAGAAGATGCAGAATGCAGGAAAAGGAAAAATGCCAAAAAGAGTAGAGCGCCGGGAGAGAGAGCGGAAGGGACAGAATGCTGAATGAAGAATCAAAGCCGTTGAGGAGAATAAGCAAGAGAGAGGGAGAGAGAGGCGTACAAGCAGAAAGCTTCATCCGGGTACATTACAACTTTGTAAATAAATTTTTAATTGATTACAATAAGATCAATTGTATGTACACTGACCTAACCATTAAAAATGCATATATATACATAAGCCTCTTCCATGTTAAAATTCCTGAAACAAAGCTGATAATATACTGAAAAAGAATGGCTATAAATTCCAATCCCCCACCTTCCATCAAATTCTAAAAGATGAGGCAAGCTGACCAACTACATTCATCACTATAGATTTTTATTCACACCCTGACTTCAACAATATCCCCATCTTTGAGCTGTGTGTTTGGCAACACAAGCTGGCCATTTACCAAAACCAGCTTTCCTTCAAGTCCTGCTCTTCTTGCAGCATCTGCAGCTGTGCTCCCGCTCCTCAATCTCATCATCTCACCGAGGGGCCAACATACAATAACCACCTCCCCAAACACAACAGATTCAAGTCCAGCATTCACTTTATTACCCTGATTTGCTCGCCCGAGCGTCACTTCAGAGCGCAGCTGCTCCTCCCATTGAAGCATTGTCCTCAATAAATGTACCTACCAAATAATTTGACAGAGATAATATCACTTTTGTTTTTAACTGCCAATGACACCACTGCTTTTAAAAGACACAAAACATGCAAATGTTTATACAATATATATGTTCAATGTGCACGAGCAGAAGGAGCCACCATTTAAAACAGGTCCTATGTCCCAACTGTAAGTTGGGAATCTTCAAAATCAATGTGGTTGGGCATGGTATATGATGCTTCCATATTAGATAACTACACCATTGTTATTCTTGTGACGCTTCGACTCAAACAGATTCAAAAGCCTTTTCTCCTCATACTTGGTTAAGATAATAGTCATCTTTCATTTCCTCTTACAATCCAAAATCCCACTCAAAACAAAAAGGAAAAATAGAAGCACAACTAAATCTGCATTCCGACAGAATGAAGAGAAGCTAGATCCATGATAAAATTCAAAGGCACAGCAACATTGTTGGATGAAGCAAAGGAATTTTTGGAAAGGGGCATGCTACACCACTGTAAGCCCACTGCAATTCTTACTGACAACTTACCTAGTCAATCCCACACCAACCATAACACGTTCATATAAGCATGAGGTGCAGTGCATCCAGGGTTTCTGTGACTTGATTACTTAATTTTTATTTTTTTATTATGTAGGTGGGATTACAAGGCAACAATTTATTTCTGCTTGTACAAAAAGTGTAAAGTAAATTTAAGGACAATAAAAAAATGCATTTCAATTTCAATTAATAAACAATATAAACTTACGACTCTGGAAGTTCGACATATACCTTATTGTTGATGTTGGCTTCAATGGAAGTTGACCTCACAGGGTTGTTGCTTGGCCTCTCATACGAGCAGGAGTTGGATGCAATAGAAGCAATCTGTTTATCATCAAAAACAGCAGATATAACAGCCCAATATTCAGATTTCTCCTGCTCTGTCAGATCAATGACTTGAATGAAAGTGGGAAGCAGGCGCTGAAATTGATCCTCCTGCATAGGAATAGATCATTTAATGAATTTCCCAATGTCTCTTCAATAAAAAAGTCCTCTATGTGGTTATTTAACGAGCTCTTATTGCTTATGCACAATAATTTTCAAACTAGATGCCATTGAAGGCTAAAACAAGCTGGTATCTGAGGATTTTAGAAAGCATATTATTTATGGATGAAATGCAATAATAAATTTCTTCACTAGTGAACTTACACAGAAGCCATTAATTTTTATACCTTCACCCAATGAGCTTTGAAAGATGCCATTAATTTTTGTTTGTATTTGATGCTTTAGAATATTTTAGAAAATTTAACTCCAAAGTACATGTGTAGCTTTTTATCTTCTCATAAAGCTATGAAGACTATTTTATAAAAATCTGAAAGTTCATCTGACTAGATTTTTAGTTTATCTTCATATACAACAAGAGCAAGCTTTTATAGCATGTTTAAGCTTAGAGGATTTCAAATGAAAATAGACATAGGATCACAACTAGAAAGAAAAAAAGTCAAAATACAAAAGAACATGCTTGCACACATCAAGGTACCTTACCAATAGATTTTTTATATTGTATGCATATTCTGCATGTCCCCTGCTTTTGTCCAACTTACCATCACCGATAGGAGGGTATTAAATAATATCCATACCATCTGCATGGCTTCTCAAATTCTCCAACCCCCGTATTCCGTATTACTAAATATTTAGGCAATTAGTAAAACAAGTCTTGACTCAATGATAAGGGTTTTATATCTAAACCTGAAGGTTTGAGTTTCAAATCAGGCAAATAGCTACTCCAAGTATGAAGGTAAGACAGAATACAGAGCGTTGTGCAGGCATTACACTTCATTTAGGCAATTGCAAAAATGAAATTATAATTTCTTTATCTAGTTTTCTTTCAAAGAAAATTCTTCCTTCATAACTTAATAAAATTTTAAAATTTCTTTGCATGTTTAGCATTGAGAGAAGTCATTCATGCATAAAAATCAAGCAAAATCAAGAGGCAGGATATTGTTATTGTTGAGGGCCATGAAGTACAAAATTGGCACTCAAGTAGTTCTCATGATCAACAAGAAGAGTCACATGAAAATTATTTTAAAATTATTTCATATTTTATTTCTTTCTTCAGTATAAAAAGAAGAAAGGGAGGAGGGGGGAATTCTGCCATTCCATATATGATGTTCAATTAGTTGGTTCATCCTCTAACCAGATAACTAAACAAAAAACTCTTAAACTAATCTCTTTAATATGTTGGCCAATGATAAAAGTTGAAAGAGAGAGAGAGCATTGCAAATATGTTCTCTAAGTTTACATTGCATATCTATACTTCTGTCTAAAGATTGGGGATGTACGACATACCTTGTGGTACATTCCATCTCTGCAAAGTGTATACTTCTCCAAACAAGTACACCAATCCCCATGTCCTGGCTCAAACCACCACTCATCAGAGACCTATATTGAATTTAAAAAGAGTTAGTTAAGTAGGGAACATAATTTTCAAACTTTTCAACTGGAAACATTTTGGTTTGTGTTGTTTTCGTTTCCATTTCCACTTTTTAAAACTCTAACCAGATGAAACTTATTTGTAAACTTCTGAGTGAGAACATTTTCCAAAAAGCTAACAATGTTTCAACTTTGAGACATGGAAACAAACCAGATAGAACACAAATAACATGGAGAAGGAAACTGTTAAAACTTGATATACATTGTTGGCCTACAACCTAATAGCTTAAACTTTTAGGTAAAGTGGTATCTAACATGGCATCAGAGCTGGTTACCAGGGTCCTGAGTTCCGGTCTTGCTGCCCACGTTTATTGTGTGGTGTTTAAAAAAATTATTGTCTCCTATCATGGGTGCTATTTATTGTGTGTTTATCCCTTCACATGCTGTCAGGCTGCATGTGCGGGGGAGTTTTAAAACTCAATATACATTGTTGGTCCACAACCTAATAGCTTAAATTTTTAGGTAAAGTGGTAATCTAATAGAAACAACAAAAACCAAAACACTCCCAGAAACACAGTTCCACACTGTTTGCCAACAAATCATGCATCGACACAAAACCCTAACTGCCACTGAATATGAAAATTAATGAAATTTTGTCACATTTACAAGCAGTATTTTTCTTTTTTTTAAACTATGAATTGCTTTAGTCACTGTTTGGTCAGGTCATCCTGTAGGTCAGATTACATGTTAAATACAATGGTCATTGTTCAAAGTACATGCCTCCGGATAAGATCAGATAACAAGAAACTAGGTGACACAGGCAATAATAAATGAAGGGACATTAATTTAGGATGGCCACCAAGAGATGAACAACAATTGGAAAGATAACATCATAAGCCAATCTTGAAGAATTATTTTGTCAAACTTGAGAAGCAATAGAATGCCATAAGCAAAATAATAAAATGTTGTTTTGTCAAATTTGAGAAGTAGCATGCTGATAGACAGAAACTATTCTAAAGGTAGAACTCCTTGGGAGGGAATGCAACTGGAGGAGGTAATTAAGTTATATGAGGGATATATATATATATATATATATATATATATATATATTCTATTGGATCATAATTGAAGAATTAAGTGACTGACTAAACAATCAGATGGCGGAGTAACATAGTGGACAAAGTAATCCTGTAATACAGAGGGTCATTGCCTATTTTGTTCCGCTAAGCAGACTTAAAGATGGTGTCTGAACATGGGCCTAATCTCCAACATTTTTTGCATTATGTGGCCATTCCCAGGACTTCAACCTATGCACTTGCATGAATGTGTACTACATACAATATGTTTACTATAAACAAGCATTTTAAAAAAATATACATACATACATATATACACACTGTTAGATTACCACTTTACCTAAAAGCTTAAGTTGTTAGGTTGTGGGCCAACAATGTATATCAAGCTTTAAGACACACACACACACACACACATCACACATAACAGAGGAGTCTGATTTGTAAGTTGACCTTTGGGACATGTAGTGCAGGAACCTTCTGCCATGAATGTGCACTTAAATATAGGTTCAATCCCGCAAGGCATCAAAACCAAGACATCCAATTTGACAGCTTGCCCTTAATGAGCACAGTAAGCACTAGTACACACATTTCAAATTAATACTATATCCTGCAAGCAGATAGATGGGTGTATGTGCATGCTAGAACATCAATGCCATATGAGTCTTTATTGCATGTGCAATGTGACTGATCAAAAGCACACACAAACATGCAATGATCTGCTGCCAAGGCCCTTCAATAGGGAGGTCTTGCCAATACAATGATACATTACAGAATTAGGAAATATATTAAGAAATATAGTTGGTGAGATGTCTATCCCATGAAAATTAGTACCTTGTAAAAAGCCAACCCATGGAAAGCAACTAATCAAGTAGCAAAATCTAAGAATTGCTTTAGCTTATGTGTTACAGAAACACTAATAAAGAAGCAAGTTTATTAAGCAGATGATGGTGATTTTTTAGCCAGAGGGTGTGGGCTTCCTCTTTGGAGAGTTTCATGCTATATGTTTTGGGGTTTTGGCAAGTGGAAAGGGAGGAAAGCTCTGTGGCATTGTACCGTTTTGGCCATCAATTGGAGGAAATGCTAGAATCTTTAAAGGTGTAATCACTTCCATTAATATGCTTTGGAGTAGAGTTGTGCTCCCTGTACCCCTCTGGTGCTCTTGGCTGGTGGCTTCTTTTGTCATGTTTCTCTGGAAGACTAACAGCAGGATTGGTGGTTCGCATTACTTTATTAGAATAGTCTTGTAACTACCTTCGTTTTGCCTAGCTGTTTCCCTTTTGCAATTGGAGGGTTTTTTGCTTTCACTTTTTTTTTTTTTGTTGTACTCCTTTCTTCCTTTAATATAATTCTATGTTTATCAAAAAATTTTAAAAAAATAGCCAGAGCTAATAAAATCAACTAAAGTTCAGAGAGATCATGAAATAGATGTCACACAGGTAATGTTCAATTGAATCTGCCCATGGCACTATCTTCTGCATTACATACATTAGCTGCTAATGTTCTTGCTGAGACAAGACACTGTTAATTTTCTTCAATGTGTCCATTTACAGGAAATATTATTTGAAATAAAATATAGGACTAATGATCCTAAAGTAACATTGCAAGTCTATTCTCTAAGATTTATTATTATTGTTATTATTATATTTATTAAACATATTTTTGCAACTTCTTCATACATCAAAGAGATTGACAGGTTGCCTTAAAAGACAAAAAATGGACATGTTTGGTTACGGTTTAGGATATATATTTTCTGTAGAGACCCGAACCCATAAAAATAAGAAAAGGGGTAAAAAAGGGATTTTTCAGGCTTCGTCGACGAAGCCAATGTTCTCGTCGATGAAGGCAATGCAGCACTTCGTCACCGAAATTCAGAGTCTCGTCGACGAAGAGATCCCGACCGACAAGGAAAATATCAGGCTTGGGTTCGTTGATGAGGGAGGAGGTTCGTCGATGAACAACCTTCTATGGTTCGTCAACAAGGGACCAATTCATCGACGAATTTGACTAGGTCAAAAGGCCTATAAATAGGATTTTTCATTGCTTAAGGGTTAAGAAACCCAAAATTCTCTCTCTCTCTCTCTCTCTAGAACCGGCGAGTTCTCTCTCTCTCTCTCTACGATCCTTCGCCGTTCATCGCCTATTTCGACGATTAGAAGTTACTGCGAGGATCAAGGAGCTAAGATCTACAGTACTAGCGAAGCAGATTCTTGTTTTCGTGAAAAGTCGGGATTTGGATTTTCGAGCATTTTGGTTTCTGTTTCGAAATCAGGTAAGGGGATTATGTTTAATATAGTGTTTTAATGTTTTTGATCCAATGGAGATAGTTATGGAATGGAGTATTTATGTTTTCAATTGTTCTTTTGAAAACCAACCGTTTGAAATGCTTGTTTTCAAACCTAGGATATACGATATGATATTTTGAGTACAAATGAACCGTGGAAAGTTCGGTTTGATCCTACAAACCATTTATTCAATGTTTTCCGTGGTTGCCTATGGGCCATGTTTTAAATATGGAAAATTGTGTGGCATGTGAATATGATTTTTAGAGTGATGGAAATACCAGGATGGGTATGTTTGTGTAATACTGAACTATTTTCGGAAATACTGGAACTGTTTTGGGAATTGCAGGAACTTTATAAGAGGGCTGAGGTCGAGTTTGTAATAAATGGCCGAGCCCGTGTTTTATGAAATGTGTTTTAAAGTACAATTTTAATTATCTAAATTGCACGATATGCTTTAGGAAACCTGATAACCCAGTGTTGTGAGCACGGTACCATTGCTAGAGAGAGTTGCACCATTTGTCCGCATGCGCTCACATTTATGAGAGTATGGTGTTGGGTGGTCCTAGCCGATTGACCTTGGTAGAGGTAGTACCCTTCTAAGAAGTGGTAAGGCAATCGGACCCGCAAGTGGTTTGCGGAAGCCTGCCGTCGGTGAATGCAGGGAGTTGAGTTGACTTAACTTGGGTTGATCCCCCGGGTTTTTGTCCAGTCTTCGGGCCGCACAACCCTAACCACGGGGGTTTATACATGGCGAGTAGTTCCAGGGTGTATCTTTCATGCATATCTGTATATTTATGTAATGATATTATTATTTCTAGAATTGTTTTATATTGTGAGAAATGAGTATTTATATACTATGTTTAGTAAAAGAGACATGTATGGTGATTTTGAAATACACTAAGAGGCATGCTGACAACACACACTGTCACTAACTTAATCTTGCTTACTGAGAGGTGTCTCACCCCCATTGTACAATGTATCTTTTCAGGGAATCCCAGAGATCGAGTTTAGCGGGATCCAAGGGGGTGTAAACTAGTTTAGTTACTTTTTGTGAGTGTCTTCAAGAACTCAAATATGAGTAGTTTATGTAGTATGCCTTCGGGCTTGTATTATCGGTCGAGTGGACCGATTTAGTTGACTTACTATTATGAGATGTAATATGTGTATGGGAAGAACCGTGATATATATTGTGATTTAGACTCTGGTAATAGAAAATAGAAAATGTTTTGTTATTTCCGCTGCATATCTTGTATGTTGAGATGGTATCAGGTACATAGACGTCATTAAAGTAGCACCCTGGGCCCACGTGTTGGGTTGGGGCGTTACATTTTCTGTTACTGGAAACACAGGATACAAATAATACAGGAAATCTGCATTTGGTTAAGGTTCTCTTGCAAAAACTATTTTCAGAACTATAAAAAAAACACCCTTGAAAATATGAGTTTTGAAGATGAAGAGTCAAAGACTGATTGGACAGATTCAAGACCAAATCCTTGGATGCTACCTCTCATTCGTCTTTTTTTTTCGAATGTAGCATAATGCTTCAAAGAGAGTAATTTAAAAAGAATGGGATCCGTAGATCTTTTTGTGATGGGGGCTTGATTGGAGCTCTAGATCTGTTTTCCATTTGATAGATATAGATGTGTTTTAACTGTGAGTGCCATGGAGTTGGAGCCCAAGATCCGTGTTTGTCATAGAGGTTACACAGATCTAAGGCACTGTGCTTGACCATGAGTTGCTGGAGATTTGGAGCCCTAGATCCATGTTTTTCTATAGCCTTGGGGATCGGCTCCATCACTAAATTCAAGTTTAAACAAACCTATGCCCAGACAACTATTAAGCCCACAAAAATCTATCAAGCCTAATGCAACCTCATTAAACGAGGCCATTAATGATACTAACGCAAGCCGATGAAATGAGCTCAACCAAGCCTGTAACTGAGCCGATCAAGAGCCAAAATGAACCAAGTCCGTTCATGTTCAGGTTTAACTCGTTTATTCATGGAGCCCCAAAATTGGGCTTAGGAATTGCTCATTTATATAATGAACACGCCTGAATGAGCTCCTGAGCTGCCTGTGAGCGGCTTGGTTCATTTGCAGCCATCCCTTTTGTGTTAATGTACACTTGCACTGCCTGAGACGACACAAGTATTAGGAGGAAACAAGCATTTTTGATGACTCTGGTTTGCACCTTAACAGTATATCAGCAGAAAATTTCTGTGTGGAGGTCATCAGAATCACCCCAAATATACCACAATCAGCACACATCAGTACCAGGAATGAACAACACAGCAGCAATGCAGAATCGGGCAGCACAAACTATTTCAAAACAGCATCCAGAACTTCAAGAGGCAGCTATGACCACAGAACTGAAGTTACATTATCCTAGGAGGAATCAGACATAAATAGTCTCTCACCAAAGCCAGCTTTGGCCACAATAAACAGAGCATACCACAAATAAAAACAGCAGGCACGCAAGCAGCAGTGCAGACACTCATAAACAACCTGGAAGCATCTAGAAACATATGCAGGCATGATCAGGGACACTCACAACATCATAACAGTACCATCACTCAACAACCAATCAGAGGAAGTATTAGAGGAGCAACAGTACACAGGAAATAGTATGTGCCTGTCTTTACATCAGCAACCTACCACGAGCCACACAACACCCACAAGAGTTGCTCATTACTGAGAAGAGGAGATGAAATTCTAAATGAGACTCAAACCAGAGAAGAGATCTCTATTTTAAGAGCCAAAAAAGGAGAGAAAGGAATAAATAGAAATAGATGCAACTCAGATTAATCAGGTTTAAGAGAAGTTTATTCCTACAATACTACAGATCTGCATTGGAATTCTTTGAATTTTTTTTTTTTTGTATTCCTAAATGTAGATATTTTCCTTTATCTTCAACCAATCATACATGAGGATGAAGAGATTGAAGATGATGTAACCAATGTTTTTCATGGCTGATTTGTAGATTTGCATTGGTGGGGTCTATTATTTCCCTCTGAAATATTAACATTATCCTTAGGCCCTGTTTGGAACTCGAAAATATTAGGAAAAAGAAAGGAAAATATCAAGGAGTTCACATTTTCATGTTTGGCAATCAAAGAAAGCGAGAAAGAAAATAAAAAAATATACCAAAACTATGAACAAAATTTTGATTTTCTGCATCATTAACATTTAGTTTTTCTTAATTTTTAGTCATATTAAAACAAACTTTCATTTTTGATAATATTTAAAAGAGAAGGAAAATATAAGAGAAAATGAGTTTCCCCCTTATTTTCCTTTCCCCAAACAAAATTCTTGATCCAAATGGAATCTTAAGGTTACAGATGTTGAAAAATATAGAACTCATTTCAGGATAAAACACAGGCAGAGTAATCAAGCAATTGAAGCTGAAAACTCAACCTTTTTGTATAACCTTGCATAAGCTTCCCATCGCTTTATTTGAAAAGAAGATCTTCTGTTGACTACAGCTTCTGAAGCTGCAAGTCCAAAGCTCACAGCAACAAGTAGCTCTCTCCCACCCTTATCTACCCTGGAAATACAACTATGTAAGGAACAAGCAAATTTTCAGCTTAAAATGCACTAGGAATGACTTAAGAGTAATAAGATACCTGACGACAACAGCAGCAAGTAAGTGACTTCCATCCACTCTAAGAACAGGGTGTCCTACTTTTAGGGAACTGTACTTCTGACAGACATAATCATCAGAATTCTGATCTTCCAAATCATTGGAGAAACATGAGGACGGTTCAATATCAGAATCATTTAGACTGGTCATTGAAGGCAACTTGTTTTCACTTTCCTTATAAAGCCAATGTGCAGCAAGTCCATGCTCAGCATACTCATGCATCCTCTAGACAATAAGATGATTATAGCGATCAGCTAAAACCGAAGTGCATATGAGTAACTTGACCTGATATTACATGTCATGAATTCTTGTACCTGTGTCCTTATTTGAACTTCCAAAGGTGAAGAGTCAGGACCTTGCACTGCAGTGTGTAGAGACTGCAATTAGAAGAGAAATCTTAGATTTAGAAAGCTGTCCAAAATGGGAGTCGGAAAAAATAAATATATTTTCATTACTTTCCAAAATAATAATAGTAATAATAATAATATGCTAACAACATAATAATAATAATAATAAAATTCTTCTATAGTCAAATGTGCAACAGAAGTAGTTGTAACAACATAATAAAAACAGAAAGCTGCTTAAATATGCTCTTTAAAATAATTTTGAAGCAACGCAATTGGTACTGTCAAACTCACAACATGGGAAATTTATTATGTCAGGAAAAGAACATTTGAACAAATATTCCTTTTCATGTAACAAAGCAACTTCTGCAATAATCTGAATGCTATCAGAATGGCAATTCAATATGCATTTTATTATGTGTGTGCATGTATTGAGGAATTGGGTAAATTGGAAGACCTAATCACAATAATAGGTCTCTCTCTCTATTTATAATATGCCAAGTACATTACAATGAACATATTACCTTTATAAACTCATGCTTACTAACACAGCAATAATACACAGCAGTAATACTAAATAACTAAATAACTTCAGTAACCAGTAAAACTCCCCCTCAAACTGGAGCATAGATATCATGCACTCCTAGCTTGTAACAAATGGATTTAACCCAAGCACCCCCAAGGATTTAGTGAATAAATCAACAATTTGGAATTCAAACTTCACATGAGTCGTTGTACTGAGCTTCTACACAAGTATCTCTCGAACAAAGTGACAATCAACTTCAATGTGTTTCTTTTGTCCTGCTCATAGAAGACTGGGTTGGGGGCAATATAAATAGTAGCTTGATTATCACACATCAACTTTGAAGGCTGAGAATGCAAAAAACCAAGTTCTTCTAACATGTTCTTTAGCCAAATAAGCTTACATGTAGTGTGGACCATGGCCGATACTCTGACTCAGCACCTGATTGAACCACCACAATTAGTTTCTTACTTTTCTAGATATCAAGTCACCACAAAAAAAAAGACATAATATCCGTTCGTGGATCTTTTGTCGGAAGATGATCCAGTCCAATCTGCATCTATATATCCTTGCACATAAGTGTGACCCCAATCCTGATAAAAGAGACCTCTCCTAGGAGCATTAGATATTTTAAGATATGATTGATTGCCTCCCAGTAATCAAGAAACTGGCTCACAACACTTGTCGCAAAAGATAACTCTGGAATATGTGATAGTTCAACATTCCAACAAGTCTCCAATATCAGTGTCAACCAACAAATCACCCACATCTAGCATTAACTTCTTGTTAGGATCCATTGGTGTATAGGTTTGGATCCCAACAGCTCGATCTCATCCAAAAGGTCCAGGACATGCTTCCTATTTCATAAAACGGTCCCATATGAGATCTAGATACTTCTATAACCAAGAAGTATTTCAATAACCCTAAACCCTTGGTCTAAAAATTTGTAGAAAATGCTTCAATTGTTGGATACCTTGATCACCACTGATAATCAAAATATCATCCATGTCCACAACGCGCAGAATCCTATAACAAGTAGTATGATGATAAAATATAGAGTAATCTACCACAACAAACTGAAGGCAAACTCAAGTACTATGGTAATGAATCAACCAAACCATGCTTTGGGAGAGTACTTCAGACCATACAAGGATCTCTTGAGACAACACACCCTTAAGCAACAAACCTAGGTGGTTGCTCCATCTAGACCTCCTCATGAAAATCAACATGTAGGAAAACATTCTTCACATCTAACTGATGCAAAGGCCAATAACATGTGTTGGCTAAGGAAATGAAAAAAAGGTAAGTTTGGCAACCAGGGAGGATGTGTCAGAAAAATCAAAACCATATGTCCCACTTAGCAGCAAGGCAGGCCTTCAAGCGAGCAACGAAACCATTTGGGTTCACTTTTATGGTATACGCCTAGCAATAAACAACCACAGCTTATGGATTGACTTTCATGGTATACACCTAGCAACAACCAACCGCAGACTTATTGAGAGGAAGAGACACCAATTCTCAAGTATCATTATCATGTCATGCATCCCTTCAACCATTAAGATCCTCCACCCAGAATGGGATTGGGCTTCAAAAACAAATTTTTGGAAGAAGAACAAAAGACGGAGTACTAACAAAACAATAATATGAGGGTAACAAGAAATCATAACAAACAAAATTAGAGATTGGATGTTGGATATAAGTGAATTTCCTTTCCCAACAACAATATGAAGATCAATTGGGAAATAGGATCATTAGACAAGTGAACTAGAGACATAGAAGTAGAAGCTAGAGGAGGCTCTCTTTCCTTGAGTCGCTGCCATACAGCTGCGAATTAGGATAATCCAAGCAAAATTGGATGAAGCTGCATGATTGGGAAGAGATAATAGGTTAAAATCAAGAAGACTAGGCAAAGTAAGGGATTCATCAAAATTAGCATGGCTCAAGGATTAGAATAGAATAGAGTAGACTCAAAGAAGGTGACATAAGCAAAGAAAAAGAATCGATGTTAAGTACGGATTTTACAAGTAGCCTAGAAAAATACACTTGATAATTCCTAGACTTTAACTAATGGACAAAGGACACACAACCAACTACATGAGGAGGAAGTGAACAAAAGAGCCTTTTAGAAAATAACTTAATATGGTATTTCACCACCAAGGACAAAGAATGACATTTTATTAATGAGAGAGCAAGTAATAAGCACAACATCACTCCAAAAAATTTTGGGGACATTCATTTGATACAATAGAGTACAAGTGATTTCTAGAACATGTATGTTTTTCCACTCTATAACTCCATTTTATTGTGGGGCATGGGCACAAAATGAATGATAAATCATACATGAGTTAGCCATATAGAGAGTGAATTGGGTGCTGAAGCACTCCTTAGCATTATGACTACAAAGTATTTTTGGTACATTGAATACACTCCTTATTTAAGAACAAAAGGCACAAAAGATATTAACCAACTCAAAACAATCTTTCATCAAATACAACCAAGAAATCCTAGAGCAGTGATCGAAAAATGTAACGAAGTATCTAAACCCCAATTTTGACGCGACACGATTAGGACCCAGCAAACGGAAAACAATGGTGCTTTCCTAATTGACAAAATTCCCACTCAAGATTAGATACAAAACTTAAAGTAGGACCCAACTATTTTGACTTGTACAATGAAGGATGACCATGGGGACAATGGATTTGAAGTGGTAAAGACCACCAGCTTCATAGTAGATGTCAATCGTCTTCTTTATCTTTTAGATCCTAAATAACAACAGAATTAGGAAAGAAAGTTATAGCGACTTCATAATCTAACTAATACATATGAGACTAACGGGGAATTCAGGAATGTACAAAATAGAAGAAAGAGAGATTGATGTAGTAGTATTTATTGCTCCTATCCCATTAACTGTGGTAGTGAACCCATCAGCAAGGATACATTGAGGTAGATTTTTAGAATACAAGGGTAGAGAAGAAGTTTGTTACACGTTATACAGACTGTGGCAACAAAAACAAAAACCCAAGGGCTAGCAGGAGAGACACCACGTGACATGTAGGCTATGGGATTACCTTTCTGAGTAGAAGATGCAATATGATGAGATGTTTGTTGGGATGCCTGATATTGCATGAACCTTGAATACACCTCCTTTGAGACAGTTAAAGTACAATGTTCACCAATGGCCAAACAAGTGACTGATGAGGGAAACATACTTTTAGGATTTGCAGACTACATACGAACACACGCAACCTCAACTATAGGAGCAAATCGAAAGCACACAATGAAAAATATACTTTTAGGATTTGTGGATTCCATCCCAACATTCACAAACAAGACCAACAGCTAGAACAAGTGGAACAACCACAAACAAGGTGAACAACTAAAATGACCACGAATGAGTCACAAACACACTAGCATAACACTGCCGCTTCCCCAAGAAACTCCTCAAAAAACTAAAATACAACCCTAATAGCAACTATTAGGTTACCACTTTACCTAAAAGCTTAAGTTGTTTGGTTGTCGGCCAACAATGTATATCAAGCTTTAACACTACCCTGCACGTGCAGCCCGATAGCAAATGGAAAGATAAACAAGCGATAAGTAACACCTATTACAAGGAATACAATAATTTGTTAAACACAACATAATGAATGTGGACAACAAGGCTAGAACCCATGATCTCTTGGTAACTAGCTTTGATACCATGTTACATTACCTACACGTTACATTACCTACATAAAAGCTTAAGTTGTTAGGCAGTGAGCCACAACGTATATCAAGCTTTAAGAGTAACAAATAACTATCAACAAAGTGCCATGAGTGGACAACCAAAAAAGTTGGATCTTTGAACAAAAGACATGATCAACAACTCGATATTATGGAGTATGGAAGTATGTAAGGCATTTGGGAAGAAAACAGAGCAAAAACACTGCTTAAAAATCTCTCACATGCCAGCACAAGGGGTAGGAGCTTCCGGCTTTGTATGGTGATGGGGATGTGTGAGACCTCCTCCAATGATGATCTAGAATGAGATAGCTTCTTGTGGACATAATTCTCATTTATTTTAACATAGGTACATGTTTGTATAAATAGATGTACAGCAAAAGAATAGAAGGAAAGAACCAAAGATGCTAACTTCTAAAGAAACTAAATATTCTAGGATATTCACACATTTATAGCCAAGATTCTCTTAGAAAAAATAGGAACGTTGACTAAAGAGATTTGAAACTTTCCAACACTCCCCCTCAAGCTGGCTTGAAGATATCTTCCATGGCCAGCTTGCTAATGAAGTTTTCAAATTGTTTCTTCAGCAGTCCCTTTGTCAGTATGTCTGTTACTTGCTCAGTTGTCAAGATATATGGTAGACAGATTACTCCCTCATCTATTTTCTCCTTGATAAAATGCTTGTCTACCTCCACATGTTTAGTTCTATCATGAAGAACTGGATTGTGAGCGATAGCCATTGCAACTTTATTGTCACAATATAGTTTCATTGGTAGTGAATTAGTAATCTTTAATTCTTCCAGCAACCTTTTGATCCATAGTGCTTCACAAATTCCATGAGCAACAACCTAAATTCTGCCTCTGCACTACTCCTTGCCACCACATTTTGTTTCTTGTTGCACCATGTTACTAGGTTTCCTCCAACAAAGGTGCAATAGCAAGAAGTTGATCTTCTATCAGTGATACTTCCAGCCTAATCTGCATCAGCGTATACTTCAACTTGTAAATTCCCATGTCCTCCAAATAATAAACCTTCACCTAGAGTCCCTTTTAGGTACCTTAGAATCCTATACACAGCATTAAAATGCTCTAATTCTGGTGAGTGTATAAATTGACTTACCACGCTTGTTGCAAAGGCCATGTCAGGACGTGTATGAGAGAGATAAAGGAGTGTCCCTACCAATATTTGGTATTTCTCTCTGTTGATCACTTCTTCAGCCTTAGCTGGTTGGAGTTTTATGTTCAGTTTTATAGGTGTTTTTGCTACTTTGCACACTAGCAGACCTATTTCTCCAAGTAAATCAAGCACATACATGCATTGGGAAACAAAAATTCCTTTCTTTGACCTTGCAAATTCCATACCAAGAAAATACTTCGAGTTGCCTAAGTCTTTGATTTCAAATTCCTGAGCAAGGATCTTCTTTAACGTCTTTAGCTCATTGCTATCATCACCTGTCAGAATTATATCATCCATATAGACAATAAGGATAGCCATTTTACCTTCACTTGTGTGTCTATAGAACATAGTATGATCGGCTTGACCTTGGCTGTAGTCATGACTCTTTACTACCTTCCCAAAGCGTTCAAACCAAGCTGTAGGAGATTGTTTGAGTTCATACAATGATTTCCTCAATCTGCACACCTTGCCTTTGCCACCTTTCCCTTCAAATCCTGGCGGCAGATCCATAAAGACTTCCTCCTCTAAGTCTCCATTTAATAAGGCATTCTTCACATCTAGTTGATATAAGGGTCAGTTAGAGTGAGCTGCTAGAGAGAGCAACAAACGGATTGAGTTCATCTTGGCTACAGGAGCAAATGTTTCCTGGTAGTCAATTCCATATGTTTGAGTGAACCCCTTCGCCACAAGTCTTGCTTTGTATCTTTCTATACTCCCATCAACCTTGAATTTTACTGTAAATACCCATTTACAGCCAACAGTCTTCTTCCCATCCGATAGGTCACCAATTTCCCAAGTGTCGTTAGCAATTAGTGCATCCATCTCTTCTTGAACAGCCAATCTCCATTATGGGTAATCTAGTGCTTCCAGAATGGTTCTTGGAATAAACAGATGAGAAACATTTGAAGTAAAGGCTGATTACGCGCCGAAACTGTGTAATTGGACGTCTTAACCCGGGCTTTACGGTTTATATTTTTAATTAAATGTCCAAAATTATCCAATATTTTAATAAAGTGCCAAAATTATCATTCTTGAGTTTTATTGTCTAATTTATGAATTTTTGGTAATATTTTATCGCAGGAAAATTTTCGAGAATCAAAATCGACACCTGTTCGTATTTCATGCATAACTTTTCTGTTTGAACTCAAATTGAGACGATTTAAATTTTTAGAGAACGAGGAAAGGACTATCTACAACTTTCGTGTTTTGAGTTTTACAAGAAATGGGCTCCAAGAGGGTCATATTTGGCTGAGAACGCAGAGAGCAAAGATGAAGAGAAAAAAAAAAGAAAAAAAAATAAAACCATGTTTTGATGTGACCCGGCCATGCATGGCCAGGTCGGGTTAGCTACCAGCGGGTCATAGGTTTTTTTTTTCCCCTATCCTATTTATACCTTCTTTTCTTCCCCTGTTTGGTGTGCCTCCGCACACCCTCTGCACTACCTTTCGTTCCCTCACCCTCTCTTCTCTTCCACAGCCTCCCTTGGATTCCCCGCTGCAACTCCTACCCACAGCCCCTGCTAGCCAACCAAACACCAGCAGACACCTCTGCCGAGAGACCTGCTCCAGCCAACACCAGCAGCCTCCTCTGCATCTCCACCTTCTCAGCCCTCTCCCGAACTCCCTGCAATCTCCTGCGTAGCCACCAATCCTCCAGCTCCGCCCACCCTGCAACAAAGCACAACCAATTCTCCAGCAGTCCTCTTCAACGTCTCCAGCAGCCGAGACCCCCTGCTACAGCAGCAACCTGCTGGAACCCGACCACACCAGCAGACAGCTCCGGCCTCCTTTCCCACCACTCCTGCTCAACCTGCTGCAAGACCCGTGAAGCACCCTCGGCTTTTCTTCCAGACCAGCAGACCACTGCTCTCGGCCAGTCCAGCAAGTCCCACACCAGCACCACAGCAAGCAAGCTGCCTCTGCACATCTCTCCGGCCTGAAATTCCTCTGTTCTCTCTCTCTCTTATCTTTTCTCTTTCTTTTATTATTACTAATTAATCAGTTGAAATTTTGTTAAACTTTTATTTGAGCTTATTGTTATTTTTAGATTTTGAACATTATTTGGGGTGTTTCATTATTATTGAAGTTTAATTGTTTATGTATTCTCTTTCAGTTAAATTTTTGTTATAGATTAATTTAATGTTCCAAGTTATTTAATTAATTTAGTTAGGGTCAGTTTCGTCAAAGTTCATATTTTTCAGTTTTGTTAAAGTTCGTATTATATTTTTCGGTATCATTCAAAGTTTAGATTTTTGATGTGTTTGCATTTTTGTTTGAGTTCTTGGTTTGAATTATTGATTCATATTAAAGGTTTGATTTTTTTAGTGTGTGTGTGCGTGTTTGATTGAGTTTCCATTGCATGTTTTAATTCCTTATTTGTAGTTGCCATCTTTACTAATGTGTGTTTAGGTATTTCCTTAAGTAGACTAGGATTTCCATACTTGTTTTTTTATTGCAAGCATGAGTGGCTAAGTTCGGTAACTCGGGTTGTGGGTCGATGTCGTTTGCGTTCCATGGTTTATTAGTTTCCCTAAAATATTATTGCTAACCTTTTATTTGGTTGAAACCGAAAATTTAAGGCATTGTTGATAAATTACTGGCTCTTATTTCTTGTTTTGTTGTTGACGTTGGGCACATCAAAACCTTGATTCAATCTAGGATTTTCATCAACTAATTTACACGACATTCGGTTGATGCTTAATGAGAGTTTATATTTTCTTCCATTTGGATGTGGCAAATTTACTCGAGCTTATTAATAAAATTTCATCTCATTAATGCCTTGATTGGATTAACAAGAAGAGGAGTAAGGCCTAGGAAATTAGTAGACGATGGAAGCAAGCAGACATTGACCCGTAATCCGAGTATTTGGTAAATTGTTTCAGTTAATCTGTTTAATTTGATTGCGTTAGTAGGTTTACATTTTTGGAGAATTGATAAAATTTCAGTTTCATTTTGATAGTTTACTCAAGTTTCTTCCTCTTTGTTTATTATTTTTAAAACCATAAAAGACCAAAAATATTTTCAACTTACATTTTACAGCAACAGGATTTCACTAAACTTTCGCAAATACTTTGATACTCAGTGGTCCCTGTGGAATACGATCCTGGACTCATCCTTGATACAACTTGACACTTCCGCACTTGGAAGCATAACTCAGAACGAGTCAAAGGCCTTATGAGAATTGGAGAGTCTATGATAGGATAAATGGTTGGAAATAGGATGTGTGGTACAGGTTCTAACTCCTTTGCTCAGGGCAATAGGTAGGCCAAGATTAGAAGAATTATCAAAACAAGGATCTGGAGAAAAAAAAGTACTTGGAGTATGAAAAAGGTGGACCAACTTGTGTAGGTGATGATGATTGGCCTTGCTCAGGATTTGAAGAAAGAGCTCTATTATTTTGATGATTTCTTCTTCTGGCATAAACACGAAGCTTAGATGAGTGAATATTTGATAATACTTCTCCCCTTGTTTGTGAATTAGGTATGCCTTGTATAGGTAGACGAGGATTTCCATTATTTACGCTAGTTAAAGTATTTATCTCCTGATCCTTTAAAGAGTGGATGTCAATGTCAAGGGAAACATTTGGAAGAGACTTAGAGGTTTGTCGGAACTCATCTACAGTTTCCTTTTTCTCCCCCCTGAAGATAGTTATGGCAAAAAAGGGCTGGTTTTCAATAAAAACAACATCCATACTGATATGAATTTTTCTGGTTAGAGGGTTAAAACATTTGTACCTTTTTTTAGTAGGAGCATATCCAAGGAAAACACATTTTTCTGCCCTACGAGCAAGCTTGGATCGAAGATTGGTAGGTATATGAACAAAAATTGTGCATCCAAACACTTTTAGTGCCAGGTCTAATCTTATCCGACATGTAGGAAACATATTTTTTAAGCAATCTAAGGGAGCGATGTATTTTAGCACTCGAGTAGGCATCCTATTAATGAGATAACATGCAGTTAAAATAGCATCACGCCATAGATATTTAGGAACTTGCATTGAAAACATTAGGGCCCATGCAACCTCTAACAAATGGCGATTTGTTCTCTCAGCAATGCCATTTTGTTGTGGGGTGTCACGACAACTAGATTGATGTTGAATACCCTTTGTTGAAAGAAACGTTCTTAAACATTTGTTAAAATATTCAGTACCATTATCAGTTCTAAGGATACTGATTTTCGTTTGGAACTGGGTTTCAACCATACTATAAAAATCCTGAAAAAAAATTTTAACCTCAGATTTGTCACTCAATAAGTACACCCTACACAAACCTGTATGATCATCAATAAACATAACAAACCATTTCTTACTAGAAGTAGTAGTGATTTTTGAGAGACCCCAAACATCACTATGAATTAAATAAAAAGGTGTGGAAGAATGATAAGCTTTTGATTGACAGGTGCTTTGGTGACTTTTGGATATGTGGCAAACATCACAATGAAGAGAATTGCAATCCAGTTTTTTTAATAAGCTAGGAAACAAATGTCTTAAATAGAGAAAACTAAGATGTCCTAGTCTAAAATGCCAAAACATTATTTGATCACGTACAGAAACAGAACTAATACTACTACTCAAACCCTGAGCTTGTTTATTGTTGAATAAAGTCTCATCGAAGTAGCAGAGTCCATTAATCATCCTAGCACTACCAATCATCCTCCCCGAGAGTTGGTCCTGAAATTCACAATGGGAATCAAAGAAAATGACACAACAATTAATATCCCGTGAGAGTTTACTAATAGACAGCAGGTTACAAGCAAGTTTAGGGACGTGAAGGACAGACTTGAGTTCTATTTTTTTGAGAGATTTGGACAGAACCTGTTCCAGCAATGGATGAAAAACTTTCATCTGCAATTCTAATCTTTTTATTGCCAAAACAAGGAGAATAAGATTGAAACAACTGTGAGATAATGGTCATGTGATCAGATGCACCAGAATCAATAATCCATGGTGCAAGATTTAAGCAACAAGGGTAGGCACTAGAGTTATCACCTGTTTGGGCCAATGAACCAATAGGAAGACCAGAGGCAGAAGCAGATTTCAGCAGTTGAAGAAGATGATCCACCTGCTCAGCACTTAAGAAATTAGCTTCATTGGCTTTAGGGACTGCATGATTGCTGTCATAGGGTCCAGATTTGTTGCTCTTCAAGTTTGCTGGCTTTCCATGAAGTTTCTAGCAATTTTATTGAGTGTGGCGAGGCTTATTGCAATAGTCACACCATACTCGAGGCTTATCCTTCAACCTCCTTCGATTAGAGTAAGGCCGCTGTGCAGAAATATTGACAGTAGCCAAATCTGTGTTACCAGCAGCATGAGGAGCAGGATTATTGGCAACAAGTAGAGCAGAATTTTCCAGAGTCTCATCCTCCTTTTTCTTCATCATCACATTCACACTCCTTCGACAATCTTCTCGTCGTACTTCAGAAAATACTTCCCCGAGTGGGGGTAGAGGCTGTCTCCCTAGGATTCTTCCCCTTACTTTATCAAACTCATCATTAAGTCCAGCCAAGAATGTTTCAGCCATGGCTATAGCAACAGAGGAGATTAGGGTAGAGTTGAACAAGGAAGAAAACCCTATAGAGATTAGGGTCAGATTGGAGCCGCCAAGGGAAAACTAAGGTTTACACAAGGCCAAGAGCCAGACCTAGCTCTAATACCATCTGGAATGAGATAGCTTCTTGTGGAAATAATTCTCATTTATTGTAACATACGTACAGGTCTGTATAAATAGATGTACAGCAGAAGAATAGAAGGAAACAACCAAGAAGGAAAGAACCAAAGATGCTAACTTCTAAGGAAACTAAATATTCTAGGATATTCACACATTTACAGCCGAGATTCTCTTAGAAAAAATAGGAAAGTTGACTAAACAGATTTGAAACTTTCCAACAGATGAAATTTAACCGAATGACAGATTGGCAGGTTTTGTGGTTGTATATGTGGCAGGTTTTGCAAAATCTGAAGGGGTTCATGAGATTCTAAAACAGCAGCGATGTTCAGAAATTTTCCAGCGAGTGCTGTATTTTACGGAAGCTGCTGGCTGGTTTTCAGGCCAATGGTGGTGCTGGAAATTCTCCTACAGTGGTAGACATGAAGCAGACTCTAGGGTTTTAGGCTTCAGCTTGATGTGGCTATGGCAGTTAGGGTTTAGGTCACAGAACCATGCCCTAATCACATTGATAGGTCTCTCCCTCTATTCATAATATATGCCAAGTGCATGACAAAGTCCATATTGCCCTTATTAACTTGCACTAACTCATGCTTACTAACACAGCAAAAAAACACACAGCAGTAATACTAGATAATACAGTAACAAGTAACTATATATATTATAAGTGGAGGAATGCTTGCAGACACAGACATGCATATATAGACATACAAATGTGCAAAAGGAATCGATAACAAGGAACCTTAACCTGATACCCACTAGTCTTTGGATTAACAATGTAGTCATCAAATTCACCATCAATAGGACTCCAAAGCCTGCACAGAAAGGAAACATGAATTCTTGAACAGTCACAATTGTTGCAGTTGTAGCACAAATGGAGGGCATTTTTAATAATTATCAAAATCAAAATGATACTGCATTCCAGTTGATTATTATATATCCACAATTATTACAATATTTAGACAACTATTTTTTTATAGATAACAGAAATCCATTAATAACTAAACAGAAGTACAGAAGATGGAGGATAAGGTGCCCTTCATGAACTAGCTACCTACATAGTGCTGCCCTCCAATACCTTTGAAGGTCATATAGCAATATGCTCCCCAAAAATCCAAAAGAATGGGCCCAAAAAGAAATAAGAAAAATTAATGTTATCCCACAGCTGGGCAGGAGAAGTCGATTGAGCTTATTCCTTGCATTCCTCTCAAGCTGCGGAGTCCAATAGATTGCATGCACTTCATAAAACCATAGAGCGCTCCCTCTATTACTCTTCCTAAAACCCTGATATCTCACAAGTTCTCATACATATTTTGTGAAGCCATCCACATTTCACCAAAAAAGGAAAAAAGAGCATCCAGAGATTCCTCACCACCTGACAATGAAGGAAAAGGTGTGCACTAGTCTCATTGGACTCACAGCACAACATAGAAATATCTGAGAGCCTTATAGGGCCTTGTTGCCTGTAACAAGTTTTTTATATTAATCCTGTTAAGAGATAGACTCCAAGTGAAGCCCAGTCCTTAGAAGGAGCCGTTGCCTTCAAAATGACACGATACAAAGGAAAAGGACAAGGGGTTGCAGGCCTTGAAAGATGAGAAAAGAAAGATTTAGAAGAAAAGGAACCTGAAGAATCCCCCAGCCAGACCTGAGCATCTTCCCTATTTAAAGGAACAAAAGAATACAACACACTCAGCAAAGAAGTGAGCTCATGAACCTCTCTTTCCTTCAGACTCCTATAGAAGTGGAAACCTAAGAAAGAGAGGCCCCTTCAGAAAAGAACAAAGCTATTATTCGTGCATTATGAATAGTAAATAATCTTAACAGACGAGGCACCAACAGCTCCAACTCACCTTCCCAAATTTCTTTCCAAAACCGAATTCTTATTACCATTCCCCACTTTGAAACGAGTAAGAAGAAAGAATAGATCAGAAACCTTGGAAACGAACTTCAAAGGGGAGCATGGGAAACACTTCTATTTACACTAGAATCCCACCTGTTCCAATGAACACCATGCCTACTTTTAACAACCTGATGCCATAGGGAATTAGACTCCGAGGGAACCTCCATAACCATTATCCTATTAAAGAGATGTATTTAGATACCACACTTGCAAGCCCCAAACCCCCTTCAGACTTACTTCTCCTTACCACATCCCAACCTACAAGACAATCCCTCTTATTCTTAGAACCACTCAACCACGATAAATTTCTCATCAGCTTCTCCAAAACCCTCACGACTCTCACAATTGACCCTAAAAAGTGATAAGTAAATGAGAATGTCAGAAAGGAATATGCTAAAGGGACTGACTCAAACATATATAAGTGTCAAACACACATCCACATATATAATGCTAAACTTGATCATACACATATAATGCTAAACTTGAAGACAAAGAAGTTTGCTTTTTCCTTAACTTTGAGGACAATTTTTATTTTTCCAGGCCCGCAATTGGGATGAAAAACTGACAAGTATCTGGTTTGGTTTGAAAATACAACATAGACATGTAATTTGGGGCAACCTAAGTGATTAAATTGATTTTTTGGTTAAAAATTGAATAAAATCAAACAGCCTATCTAATGCCAAAACCTCGTTCATTCTATGCTTTTTAGTAATCAGTCTATTTGCAGCTACCCAAACACAAGCTAAGTTGACTTTCAATTTTGTCTTGACTCAAAAATCAAGAAAAAAATCTTGACGTTAACAAAAATACAAAATTATCTCAATTTTTATGAAAAATAAGGGCATTTTGGAATAATAAAAAGTGAATACAATATTAAGCTACCCATAAAGAGTTTTAGGTTAGCACTTCCCATATACGGCAAAAAATTCTTGAGTAACTAACACAAGAAGTTATGAAGTACATACAATGATAGAAGTTAGAAATTTTCCATTGGTTCACCTGTGTATAATGTTAAGAAGATTGTAGCAACATGTAACTGCAGGTCCATGTAGAGTTCCATTTTTGTCACCAACAATTACCCTCAATGCACGGGCATCATATACTTTGTCAATGCCAACATCCTTTCGTTTCATCTAAAAAATTATATAATTGAATGAAATTGAAATTGAAATTGAAAGAAAACGAAATTGAAAGAATAGATGGCAAACCCAAAAACAATGAAATTGAAAGAAAACAATTTTTATTGCAAAAATGCAAGATAAGACTGCATGCTATAGACCCATTGTGGTCTGCCCCTTCCCTGGTAGTATGAATAGAATAGAAGCAATATCACTATTAGACTTACAGGTAATTGTGTTAGCAAGTGTATTATCATCATTTAATGTACATTGGATATATTTTAAATAGAATAGGAGAAACAACTATTCTGTAAGTTCTCCAGTTATCAACAATTCTTTAACACGGTACAGAACAAAGGGCCACCAAACCCTACATAGCTGAACAAACCTAGGCACGCCTGCAATCACTGCCAGCATCACTGGAGAATTGTCTGGCGTTGCCACGAGTTTTGTTCAACCATCTCCCATGTGCTTTTCCAAAAACCAAAATCAGCCCTTGAAAAGCCATCTCCGGTGATTGTCTCAGGTGCAACAGGCCAGCAGCTCTGATGCTATGTGCCAGTGGACCTTGTTTTTCCCTGATCAAATCTGCAATTGTTCGACTCCCTGTGTAAGCCATGCTAACAGGTCAGCTTGTATCTTATCTAGTCCAAAAATCAAGACTTATCAGTTCATGCCCAGGCCAGGAATCAATATAGAGCCAGTGAGGTCTTGTCTGTACAGGATAGGGCAGTAATTCTCTGCCATATGACTGCTTGTTCCTCCTTAACTTTTCTTAGTTGGTTATTGGTGGGCTGTTGGTTTCATTATGCCTTCGTGTTGGCAACCTAAGAGTTTTTGGAGTGTTATTAGTCTTTTTATTCTTTTCAGCACTCCCCCTTGGGATGGAGTCTCCAAAAATCCCAATAGTTTGATTACCTTTCCATTGCCTCAAGTCAATATAGAAAAATCGAATAGTAGAAACTAACTATAGTGGTTTAAGGCTTTCTAGATTTATTTGATGAGCTTCAGCAAGTTTGAAGATATCTTTCAGTCTGGATCAGTGATGAGCGGATATGGATTCAAGAAGATATGTTAATTGTCACATTACCATGGAATTCTATGGCATCCCACATTGCTAGGCGGTGTATGCACTTTGATATTCGTAAGGATCTAGGATTATGTAAAGCTCTTCTATTCCAATGACCTGACTCCTCACACGTATGATTTTTCCTCGCAGTACTTTCAACTATAGTGTCACCGAGTACTTTGCTGGATGAAGTGCATTCATGGGGAAGTCAAAATTATGCAACCAACAACTTCAAAACTGATAATCCATCTATCTCATATGACACCCCAGCCCCAGCAGGAGCCACCCTCATCTCCAAAAGTGGCCGCCAAAGGTGGTCATTGTTGGGGTCCTTAAAGGGTGTAAGGAACAGATGATCTGCAGGCTTCTCCAACATCACACACAGTTGGCTTGGTCCTCTCTCTCTTTCATATGAAGTGACACACAAAGGTCAGTGGTTGTGGATAGGAAATCATAAAACTTGGTTCTTGATGGAGAACAAGCTGATCTGCCCAGGATCACCTTTTTTTGCAAGGTCAGAAGGGTTTCCATCTGTGAGAAAGCCGTGAACCTACTGAAGTTAATTAATTCAGTTATTTAGTTGAAAAGTCAGCAGAACATTCAGCAATAAAATTATTCAGCCAGCAAGTTGCAGCCAGTGTGATTCTTATTCAAAGTTCTGTTCAGTTTTTCAAAGTGGAATACAGCTGTCATCCATTAATAGCACAGGAGTGAGTTATTTAGTCAAGGAACTTGTCATATTCTTTGCCTTGTTTCTAGGTTTATTTAATGAGTTGTTAAGTCCCTAGAATATTAAAATTTTCCAGCTATTCCCCGTGTACTCTGCCCTATAAATAGTGGCCTTATCCCAGTCATTTGAAGTAGTGAAAAAATAGAAAAGAGTCTCAAAAATCCAGCATAAAGTGCTGCAGCACTGTAGCTTTTTATATATGTAATTTCTTCATCAAGTCAGTAAATTAAAGAGGCATTTTTTCGTATTTTTATTCTCTGTTTTTTCTGTTTCTATTCTTCTGTTCCAACAAAATTTGGTATCAGAGCCATGTCATCCAGCACCTCTTCCTCTGCAGGAACTATGTTCAATTATTCTCAAAACCAAGTACCCATCTTCGAAGGAGAAAATTATGGGTACTGAGCTGATCAAATGATAATTTCCTTCATTGCATGAGACTTATGGGAGATTATTGAAGAAGGGTATGATGATTCAACTTCAGCAAATGATGATTCATCCTCTACAAACACAAGCACAGAAACCTCATCTCAGAGATCTGCCTAGAACAAAGAAAAAATAAAAAATAATGCTCTTGCTTTGAGTTATCTTCATCAAGGGATCAGCAAGACCATCTATCCTTGCATCCTTGGCATTCAAAAGGCTAGAGACGCATGGGAAACACTGCAGAAGGAATTTCAAGGAAACAATAAAGTAGTCTTGATCCGACTACAATCTCTTTGGAAGAACTTTGATTGCTTGGCAATGAAAGATTTTGAAAGCATCAAAGATTTTTTCTCCAAGGTTGCTGAAATAGTCAACCAAATCAGAGCTTATGCTGATCGGATAGAAGAAAAAAGATCGTTGAAAAAATTCTCATAAGTTTACCACCAAAATTTGATCATGCAGCTGCAGTAATTGAAGAATCAAAAGACCTCTCAATTATGACCATGTTTGACCTCTGTGGTTCTTTAGAATCACATGAGGAAAGAATTAAAAGATCTTCAGGTCAGCCCTTGGAGGCAGGCTTTTCAATCAAAGCTTAATTTGAACCGGAAAAATCAAGAGAGGAAGGGAAATTTTCAGCAACAAGACCAATCTCAAAGAGGCCAAAATAATCAGTCTCGTGGTCGTGGAAGAGGCTGTGGCAGAGGCAGAAATTTTCAGCCTCAAAGGTCCAACAATCAAGAACAGAATTGCATCATATGCAAGAAGTCAAATCACACCTTAGCAAAATGCTATTTAAGGTGTAAAAGGTGCTACATTCCAAACCATTCAAACTGGGATTGTTGGCACAAGAAGAATGAAAGTTTAGAAGCAAATTTCAGCAAGGAAAATGATAAAGAGCAAGTGTTTCTCACTTGTCTCAATGCTGAAAGCAACGACGACAAGGTTTGGTACCTTGACAGTGGCTGCAGCAGTCATATGATAGGTAACTGTGAGTTATTTGTTAAAATTGATGAAAACGCTTCAAATTCTGTTATTCTTGGTGATGGGAATTTGTAAAAGTTGAAGGAAAAGGTGTAATAGCAGTGCAGTCCATATCAGGTGAGCAAAAATTCATCCATGATGTTCTTTATGTCCCAAGTCTTGCTCACAATCTCTTAAGTGTGGGGGCAGTTAATTCAAAAAGGATATTAAGTCCATTTCGAAGGAAATGAATGCAGAATCATAGACAAGTAGAAGAACTCACTGATGGGTAAAGTTGAGATGACTCAAAACAAGGTTTTTCCACTCTCCATCAACTACACAAGTCCAGTGGCTTTGAAGAGTGAAATTTCAGACAAATCTCAACTATGGCATCTCAGATATGGGCATTTAAATCATAAGGGACTGCAGCTTCTCAAGCAAAAGGATATGGTTCGCGGTCTTCCCCAAATAAATCAAATTGAAGGAGTTTGTGAAGGCTATATTTACGGGAAGATGCACCACCTTCCTTTCCCCAAAACTTCTTCGAGGGCCAAAGCTCCTTTGGAGCTTGTTCATGTAGATATATTTGGTGCCACAAGAACACCATCTCTTGGAAACAAAAGGTATTTCATCCTTCTTGTTCATGATTTTACTAGAATGATATAGTTGTATTTTATTCAGCAAAAATCAGATGCCTTCTCAATATTTCTGGAGTTCAAAGCTCTCGTTGAAAGGCAAAGTGGGCTGAAAATGAAAACCTTAAGAACTGATTGTGGAGGTGAATTCATATATCACGCATTCATGAATTATTGCAAGAAGGAAGGCATTCAAATGCAACTAACAGTGAGTAGAAGCCCTCAGCAGAACGGAGTTGCTAAAAGAAAGAACCGGACCATTGTTGAAGGCTCGGAGCATGTTAAAAGGTAAAAGACTTCCTAATTCTCTTTAGGCTGAAGCTGTACATACCACTGTTTATATCTTAAACAGGTCACCAACAAAATCAGTGAAGAATAGAACTCCCTATGAGGCTTGGAGTGGGAGAAAACCATATGTTAGCCATCTGAAAGTGTTTGGTAGTCTAGCCTACTCACTCAACAAAATTCCTAAAAAGGACAAGTTTGATCAGAAGGGAGAAAAGCTTCTGTTTAATGGGTATAGCGATGAATCAAAGGGCTACCGGCTGCTGAATCCTATTAATCACAAGCTGACAGTGGCAAGAGATGTCATCTTTGACGAAAGGGGAGTACGGCAGTGGACTTCCAGCGGCCAGAACTCAACAAATATTCTAGATTTTGTACTAGCTGAAGCAACAAGACCTAAATCAGCAAATTGCACCCGAGAACCTTAGTTCAAAATCTGAAAATTCAGAAAATGAAGGAACTTCATCCTCTTCACCTGTCCTAAGAAGATCTCCGGAGAGGTATGGTGATTTTAGAAGCTATTTTTCTAATGAAAATTCAGAATTTACTCTTTTCTTTTGTGAGCCACAGAATTTTGAAGATGCAGTAAAGGATAAAAAATGGAAAAAAGGCCATGGAAGAAGAGCTGAACGTGATTGAAAAGAACAACACATGGAAGCTTGTGGATCCTCCTGAAGGCAAAGACATTATTGGTCTCAAGTGGGTTTACAAAACCAAGTACAACGAGGATGGTTTCATTCAAAAGTACAAGGCCAGATTGGTTGCCAAAGGTTATTCTCAACAACCTGGAGTTGATTTCAATGAGACCTTTGCACCGGTCACAAGAATTGAGACAATTCGGCTTGTACTTGCAATAGTTGCCAAATTGGAATTAAATGTGTATCAAATGTATGTTAAATTTGCGTTTCTCAACGGAGAACTAAACGAGGAAGTTTATGTTGAGCAACCACGTGGATATGAAGTGAAGGGCAAAGAAGAAAAGGTGTACAAACTGAACAAGGCTTTGTATGGCCTCAAACAAGCTCCACGAGCTTGGAATAGTAAGATTGATTCTTATGTTCAGAATTCAGGATTTCAGAAAGGCTCTCATGAACTAGCTCTTTATTTTTTTAAAAAAGAAACTGATTTCATCATTGTTTGCTTGTACTTTGATGATCTAATTTACTTTGGAAGCAATCTTCATTTACTTGCTGATTTCAAGCACTCAATGATGAAAAATTTTGAGATGACAGACTTAGGGATCATGAAGTACTTCCTCAGGATGCAAGTTAAGCA
The DNA here is from genome assembly GCF_029873635.1 of Malania oleifera. Classification (NCBI taxonomy): domain Eukaryota; kingdom Viridiplantae; phylum Streptophyta; class Magnoliopsida; order Santalales; family Ximeniaceae; genus Malania; species Malania oleifera. The sequence goes on from NC_080423.1 coordinate 100,543,192, forward strand.
AGGAAGAAGGGAAATTTTCATTTCCCAAGAAAAGTATGCAGCTGATATTTTGAATAAATTTCATATGAAGGACTGTACGACTGTAAGTACTCCTATGGCTCTAAATGAAAAATTAAATTCTGATGATGGAGCTAAGAAATTCGACGAAAATCAATATAGGAGTTTAGTTGGATCCTTTATTTACTTGACTCATACTAGGCCTGATATTACACAAGCTGTTAGTATGTTGTCTAGGTTCATGCACAGCCCAAGTGTACTTCATTATGCAGCAGCAAAAAGGGTATTAAGATACCTTAAAGGCACACTAAAACTTGGACTGAAGTACAGCAAAGATTCTGAGTTTGTTTTGACCGGTTTCACTGGCAGTGATTGGGCTGGATCAGTTGATGATCGAAAAAGCACATCGGCATATGTTTTCTACCTTGGAAATGGCACCATTTCATGGTGTTCAAGAAAGCAAAACACTGTTGCCTCGTCATCTTAGAAGCAGAATATATGTCAGCAACAAAGGCTGCTTGTGAAGGAGTTTGGCTGAGGAAATTACTTAGTGATTTAGGGCTGAAGCAAGAGGGTCTACAACCATTTATTGTGATAATATGTCAGCAATAGCTCTAACTAAGAACCCAGTTTTTCATGCCAAGACAACGCACATTGAGGTCAGACATCACTTTATTCGTGACCTTGTGCAGAAGGAAGAAATTCAGCTAGAATTCATCAGCACTAATGAACAACCAGCAGATATGCTCAAAAAACATATTACTACTAAGAAGTTTTTGAAGTTCAGAGACATGTTAGGACTCACGGATTTAGAGGGGAATTCGTGAGAAAGCCGTGAACCTACTGAAGTTAGTTAATTCAGTTATTTAGTTGAAAAGTCAGCAGACAACTCAGCTTACAGTCAGGAGAACATTCAGCAATAAAATTATTCAGTCAGCAAGCTGCAGCCAGTGTGATTCTTATTCAAAGTTCTGTTCAGTTTTTCAAAGTGGAATACAGCTGTCATCCATTAATAACACAAGAGTTAGTTATTTAGTCTAGGAACTTGTCATATTCTTTGCCTTGTTTCTAGGTTTATTTAATGAGTTGTTTAGTCCCTAGAATACTAAAATTTCCCATCTATCCCCCATGTACTCTGCCTTATAAATAGTGGCCTTATCCCAGTCATTTGAAGTAGTGAAAAAATAGAAAAGAGTCTCAAAAATCCAGCAAAAAGTGCTGCAGCACTGTAGCTTTTTATATATGTAATTTCTTTATCAAGTCAATAAATTAAAGAGGCATTTTTCAGTATTTTTCTTTTCTGTTTTTTCTGTTTCTATTCTTCTGTTCCAACACCATCTTCTTGGAGGTACAAGAGGTAGAATTTTCTTATGTCCTGGGCTGACTTCTGGAGCAGCAACAAACAACTGTCTTGGTTTAGAAGGCAGAGGAGTGGAGAGAACACCCTAGGTCAAAGAGGAATGGTTTCCCAGAAGGCTTTGACTCCAAATGGTAGTTAGGATCTCAACAGCTGCAGAAGCATTGGGCCGAAAAATCCTTCCAAGGCCCAAGGGAAGAGCCATTGAATCTGGTTTTCAGCAAAGACCACTGCCCCCTTCCGTGATGAAAAAGGAATCTCCACATGTTGAAGCAACCAGGAATACTCCCCTGGAGACAGCAAACTCCTGCCCTCACTGCAGCACGCTGAATCAGCATCTCCCTCAGGAAAAGCACCTGTGCAACAGTGAACTTGGAGACAAGTGTACCTGCGCTCTTTCACTTGAGTGGTCGTGGGAGACTCAAATATGACAGCTGGATTTCCCCCCCTGAACCCCCCCCCCCCCCCCCCCCCGGGGGTTCAATTTTGAAAATAGTGGGCAGTCCACTCCCAGGCCCAAGGAGCTCAACTGTTCTAAAGCTGTTGACAACTTCAGGCCCAAAAGATTATTTTCCTCATACCAGCCCAAAACCAAGGCCCGTTGCTTACAAAGACCCAGAAAAATCCCTCCTAACCCCCCCTGTTCCTCTTAAGGAGTCTGGACTCTGGACTTTCTTTGCCTTACACTCCTCTCTTTAGTGCAGAAACAGCCGCACAAACTCATAAGGAATGGACCATCTAAGATGCTTCTCCAAGGAGTATGGCTGACATCAAGGAGGTTCAGGACAGTTTTGTAAATAAGAACCTTAGCCTTGATCCCAGTGAGTGACAAGGCATTATTGGACTACAATCAAGTGGCCTTGGAATCACCAATCACCTTGGTATGCTTTCTTTGCAAAGTAGTTGTTGAAACTGTTGACAACTTACTACTCCACTGCCCCTGGATCAGAATTTCTGAAACATAGAAGTTGCTCTTTCAGGACAGCACTGGGTCACTGACTCACTGCTGTATCTGTGGGAGAGGAAATCTTCTTGGAGGGGTATTTCTACAAATATAGAAAGGAAAAAAGCCTTGTCCGTCATCTCTCTCTCACCATTTTCTGGATTATGTGGAGAGAGAAATTCTAGAGCTTATGAAGGAACATTTACCCCCCACAATCCTTAAGGATAGATGGCCTTCTACTCTTTCAAGATGGTTAAGTGGGCAGTACATGCTGGGACACATTTAAATTTTGATCTCTTGGAAACACTGCCACACTGTTGATCCTTTTTTGTTTTCTCTCTCTTTTTGTTTGTAAAAGGGTGGCACCCCCTTGGTGCCCTTTTAATGAAATAACTTGTTGCCAATGAAAAAAAATTATGCAACCCATAACTGCTAGGTGTTGTGAGATGCAAAAATAGAAGGACCAGATGATGTTCTTCACGTCTTAGTGGATTTAAGACCAGGGTTTGACTCGGTGGGCATGATGTAGGTACATCATGCAAAGTGTATCCATTGTGCGCATGGCAGCTACAGTGTAGAGTCTCCATGGCAAGCCCTATCAAGTAGCTAATGCTGCAACCATAGATTCTGCATCTATTTCCTCAGCAACTGAAGAGCAGCACACTGTCTGTATTACCAGAAGAGCAATGTAACTTTCTCAGTATCAGGCATCTCTTGCCAAACCTATTTCTTGTTTGTCATCCAAACCTCTTCTTTTAGGTCAGTCATGTTACTTGCAAAAGCACCATTATGTCAAGCTTGCTTCTTGGATGATCAGATTAATAAACGAGAAGCCTTTTTGTGTTAGTCCATCTCTAAATTAAGTTTTTGGTATTTTTTTTTTTTACCTTTGTCAATGATTATACAAGGATGACTTGGATTTAGTTAATGAAAGATGATTCTAAGTTTTCTGGGCCTTCTGCTCTGAAACTAAACCCAATAATGTGTTTGTTTGAATTCTTCAAAGCGATAATGCTAAGAGCGCTTCAGCACCCTGTACCACCAATATGACTACCTCAAGAATGATTCGCAAATCATCTTGTGCTCACACCCACAACAAAAATGGGGTTGTTGGAAGGCAAAAATGAAAAGGGAAGGAGAAGAATAAGACAAATTAACATGCCCATAGTGTTCTGGAGTGATATTCTTACTATTTGCTCCACTGTTGATCTGATGCCATTGTTAGTCTATGAAGGCAAAATACCATACACCACCCTATTTCCTAATGATCCTTAGTTCTCATTAACTGTTGCATATTCAGGTGAGCGTCCTTTGTTCATCATTTATCTCCTGTCAATAAATTGGATCCTCATGCTGTGAAGTTTGTATTTTAGAGTATTCTCATTCTCAAAAAGAGTATTGGCGCTATTGTCCAACTTTAGTTGATTCCATGTCTCTGTTGACGTCACTTTGAGTCCACTGATACTACGCACTGTTTTAAGTTTTTGAGCTCCAGAGATCCATCACCTACTCCTATTTCTCCTTAATGTGGGAATTTTATCTCTGCTTTCACCTTGTCCTCTCGCACCTTCATCTCCATTGAGACTTTTTGGCTGTCTAGATTGTCCCTCCAAATTCAAGTACTCTGCCTTCAGCTTCTTTGTCTAGAGATCCTATGTCTCATGACATTAATTTTTATATCACTGTTCGGAAAAGTAGGCACACATGTGCCCAGCATCCAATCTATAATTTTCTGTCTTATCATTTTGTCATCTTACCTTTAGTATTTTATTACTTCTTTATCATCCATGGTGATCCCTAGTTTGCATTTGAAGCTTTCTCCCACTTCCAATGGAGCACAATAATGGATGAAGAGATGCACACCTTTAAGGCTAATAATACTTGGGAATGTGCCAAGTTCGTGCTGATAAGTCTATGGTCAGTTGTCATTGCATGTTTATTGTGAAAGTAAATCTAGATGGCTTTATTGCTCACTTCAGGACTAGACTAGTGACTAAGGGTCTACTCGTTTGGCAGACTACGGTTGGGATTGGATTGAAGTGAACACAATAATTGTCTCATTCCATGTTTGGTCAGCCATCTATAAGGGATAGGATAGGATAGGACAGGACAGAGGTAGAATTTCTTTTTTACTCTTTTATGTCTTTGAACTCCCTTAGGCTGAACTGGCCATTAAGTGTCACTCAGCTCCACGTGAGGTTGGTCTCCTATCTTATCATATCCAACACTTGTGTTGCACCAAACTTTGGCTAAGAGTGCTCAGCCTGTTTCATTGGCCTTCACGCCAACTAGATGAAAGAATGTAATTGATCTTCAGGAATAGGTCTATATGGAGCAATTTTTGGGTTTGTTATTCAAAAGGAGTTGGGTCAGTTTGTCACTGAAAAAGTTTGTATGGCTTAAGAGTGGCATCCCAGAGTGTGGTTTGGTTCATTCAAAGCTGTGGTGATTGATTTTAATCTTTAGAGGTGTGAGGTAGATCATTTTGTATTCTAATGTCATACCATCCCATGTAAAAAATGTCAAGGTTTTTCTTATTGTTCATGTGGATGATATTGTAATCACAGGTGATGATACTCAAGGTATACAACATTTGAAGCAGTTTTTAGAGACCAAGCTCCATACTAAAGGATCTAGGACCATTGAAGTACTATTGTGAATTGAGGTATCTAAAGCCCATATGAGACCGCTTAGTAATGCAAAACACATGTTTATACGATCATGGTCTTAAATTTCCACGAAATTGTCGAAATTTCCGATTTCCGTCACTCTTGAAATTGAAATGCCATTCGATTTCCATCTTGCATAATTTCCATCGAAATCTCAACGAATCATCCGAAATTTATCGAAATCTCGAAATTTTAGAGAAACTTGTCGAAATTTTAACTATACGATGAAATTTCGTCAGAATTCAAATGAGAAATTTAGGAGTGAAGTGAAATTTCTATCTTAATTAATTTTATTTATTTTGTCGAAACAAAAGATTATTACAAGTGCTTTTGAAATTATATGAAAAAATAAACTTATAGTAACATTTTACTTAACCATTCATGTCTAAATTATCATTATTTGTATAATAAATAATATTTAAATGATTTATGAATTTCATTTGTATTAACTAAATATGTTTAATGTACATTATCTTACAAATATATTTGATACACACAAGGTCTTAAATTTCGATTTCGACTCAAATTTCGAAGCTCCAAAAGAACGGAAATTTCGATTTCGATGTCAGTTTCGATTTCAATTTGAAAAAATAACAGAATCTAGTAGTAAAGTATGGAATTCTTTGTGAAACTTTAGAAATGGTTAACAAATATAATAATATAAGTTTTAAGACTAATATATTACAAATTAAATACATCTATGTTTTGTATAGAGTGGAAAAGTTATAAAATAGTATGTGTATCAAACATGTCTGTAAGATAATGTACATTAAACAGATTCAGTTAATGCAAATGAAATTCATAATTCATTTAAATATTATTTATTATACAAATATTGATAATTTAGACATGAATGGTTAAATAAAATATTACTATAAGTTTATTTTTTCCTATAATTTCAAAAGCACTTGTGGTAACCTTTTGTTTCAATAAAATAAATTAAAGAGAAGAAATTTCACTTCACTCTTCAATCTCTCATTTGAATTTCGACGAAATTTCATTGTATAGTTAAAATTTCGACAAATTTCGCTAAAATTTCGAGGTTTCAATAAATTTCGGATGATTCGTTGAGATTTTGACGGAAATTATGCAAGACAGAAATCGACTGCCATTTCGATTTCGAGGGTGACGGAAATTTCGACAATTTTGTGGAAATTTAAGACCATGGATACACATACTATTTTACAACTTTTCCACCTCATACAAAACATAGATGTATTTAATTTGTAATATATTAGTCCTAAAACTTATATTATTATGTTTGTTAACCATTTCTAAAGTTTCACAAAGAATTCCATGCTTTATTACTAATTTCGGTTATTTTTTCAAATTGAAATCGAAATTGAAATTTCCGTCGAAATTTTGGTACTTTTGGAGCTTCAAAATTTGAGTCGAAATCGAAATTTAAGACCTTGTATACGATGGATGAGACAAGGCTATTGGGATGCAAAACTATTGATATACCCATGGAACTTGACAGAAAACTAATGCCAGAAGGGGTGAACCTTTCACTGATCTTGGACAAGATCACAGGCTTGTTGGAAGGTTGAATTATTTAATGATCACTTGATTAAATATATCCGACGAGACCAGTATTGCAAGTCAGTCCTTTAGCTCTGTTTGAACCAGTTATTTGGAGGTTGTTATTCATATCAACATCCTAAGTGAATGCACGAGAGAGGTCTCTTGTAGTAGGATTAGGATCATACACATGTTCAAGGTTACAAAAATGCAAATTGGGCTGGATCACCCTTTGATACAAGATTCATGATAGAATATTGTGTTTTGTTGGTTCCTTGGTGGTAACTTTGATGTCTTGGAAGAGAAGGAAGCAAATTGTGATCGGGACTCATAACTAAGACGAAAAACATTAGACCACCCCCCCCCCCCCAGGGTCAAGGAAGCTTCTAATTTTTCACTATTTTCGACACCACCTAATCCTTCTTCGAAACTTGTCACATTTTTAACACCATGATCTTGTTTAATCCAAACAATTAATATTCTGAGCTTGCTCCAAAGTTTGTTCAGTTCAACTCGTAAATCGAAGGGTATAGAGTCCTTCCCAATGCTAGTCTTTTGAGTTCTAGGAGCAGAAGTGTTGGCCTGCCCATTTTTGGCGTCCAACAAGGAAATACTTGGATCCCCATTTCCCTGAACATATGCACAACTACCATGGACCTTCTTTGTGGAGTCCAAAAGATGAGATCCTCCCTTTGAATCCACACTAGAACCCAAATCAGAGTTTCCTAGAATTGGGCATGTTCAAATAAGTGGCCCAATTTGGTCAAAAAAGATGTACATCCTTTTTCAATTATTTGGGCAAGTCCAAAACGAGAAATATGCCAGTCAGCCTACTCCTCTTTGCGATTTCCTCTCCAAACACAACCCTAGATGCCTCTGAGAGAGTGGCAGATCCCGCTGAAACCCTAGCTACCTTCACATTCTGGTAAAACAATTACAATTAGTTTGCAGTGGAATTTATCTTTGAAACTCCACAATTCTTCAGTTTAAACGTACCTCCACACTGATAGCATCACTCTTCTCCCTCAACCAACATACCCTGATTTCTAGAATGAGCTTGCCTACCGAGACCCTCGCCATTGCCTTTTTTACCTTTCAGCACCACCTAACTCCACAATTGAAGTTTCGTAGCCTGTCACCCTTGACGCCACTAGGAATAAACACTCTAAATTTCTTGCCTTTTCACCCAGCTCTTTAACTCCAAAAGCTTTCCCACCTTCATTCCACCTAATTGACATCCAATACTATGTGATACCCTTACAAATACTCTGAAAATGCCTTTTCCATCCAACCCAAGACGAACAACCTATCAGCAAACCAGAGTGCTGCCTCTTTGAAAACCTAATCCACCTATTTTGAACAACATTATTATCGATTACGAGCAAAGAAGAGATCTCCCTGACCTTGTCTAAATGCACGTCCTTCGATCTGGATCAAATGATTCAAAATAGCCTACAGTAAATCACTGTACGAGCAATAGAGAGAGAGAGAGAGAGAGAGAGAGAGAGAGAGAGAGAGAGAGAGAGAGAGAGAGAGAGAGTTTTTTTATTCTAAACAGCCACAAATTTATCATACATAAGATAATTCATATTTTGATCAATATACCGAGATTTATTCACATGCAATTGCGCATAACTAGACAAATAGTAGATTTAACAATAAAGAATAAAAGAATGCCAAGCATCACAAATTCACAATAATCATTCACTCTCATAACAACACATTTACAGTTAAAACTTGTTGAGATTTTTAATTAAATGAATGACCTAACTCAAAAGATAGGTCTCTCCCTTTATTTACATTTTGATGACCATAACACCCTTACTAACTCTCACTAATTAACATAACACTAACACACTTAATAGTAATACTAAAAGACTAAAATAACCATCAACACTCCCCCTTAAGTTGGAGCATAGATATCATATGCTCCTAGCTTATACAAATAAATTTAACATAAGCACCCCCCAAAGCTTTGGTAAACAAATCAACAAGGTGCATATTAGACTTCACATAAGTGGTAGTAATGAGCTTTTGCACAAGTTTCTTCCGAACAGAATGGCAATCAACTTCAATATTTTTCCTTTGCTCATGGAAGACTGGGTTGGAGGCAATATGAAGAGCAACTTGATTATTACACATAAACTCTATAGACTAAGAATGTGGAAAACCCAATTCTTCCAATATGTTCTTCAACCAAACAAGTTCACCCATACTGTGAGCCATAACTCTATACTCAGACTCAACACTTGACCTGGCCACCACAATTTGTTTCTTACTCTTCCAAGAAACCAAATTACCACCACCCAAGATGTAGTACCCGATTGTGGATCTTTTGTTGAAAGGCAACCTAATCCAATGTGCATCTGTATATCTTTGAATATAAGTGTGACCTTGATCTCGATATAAAAAACCTCTCCCATGTGCACCTTTGAGATATCTCAAAATGCGAATTACAACGTCCTAGTGTCTTGTCCTCGAAGAATTCAGAAATTGACTCACAACTCTTGTTGCAAAGGATATGTCCAACTGAGTGATTGTAAAATAATTCAACTTTGCAACAAGTCTCCGGTATCGTCCAGGACTAGGCAACAAATCACATATCTCCGGCGCTAACTTGCTATTAGGATCCATGGGTATATCAACCGGTTTGGATCCCAATAGCCCAATCTTATCCAATAAATCAAGAATATACTTCCACTATGACAAAATAGTTCCTGTATTAGATTTGGATACTTCAGTACCCAAGAAGTATTTCAACAATCCCAAATCTTTGGTTTGAAACTTAGTCTATAGAAAATGTTGAAGGCTCTAAATACCTTGATCATCATCAATTGTAATTACAATATCATCCACATACACAATAAGAAGGATCCTACCTGAAGAAGTATGATGATGAAACATAGAGAGATCCACTGCACACTGTTGAAGGCCAAACTCAAGTACTACAACACTATATCAACCAAACCATGCTCTGGGAGACTGTTTTAAACCATATGGTGCCTTCTTGAGCCGACACACTAAGCCTGACTCCCCCTGAGCAACAAACATGGGTGGTTGCTCCATATAAACCTCCTCCTCAAGATCACAATTCAAGAAGACATTCTTCACATCTAACTGATGAAGAGGCCAATGACAAGTGGTAACCAAGGAGAAGAATAAACATATTGATATAAGTTTGGCAACTGGGGAAAAAGTGTCGAAATAATCCAAATCATACACCTGAGTATACCCCTTAGCAACAAGATGTGCCTTCAAATGAACCATAGAACCATCAAGGTTGACTTTCACAATGTATACCCAACAACAAGTAACCACTGAGTTGTTAGGAGGAAAAGATACCAAGTTCGAAGTATCATTGTCCTGTAAAGCATTCATCTTTTCAACCATGACATTCCTCCACCCAAAGTGGGCTAAGGCTTCCGAAATAGATTTAGGAAGGTCTAGATGATAGAGTAGTAACAAAACAATAATTGGAGATGGGATGTTGTGTACATGTGCATTTACCTTTCCGAACAACAATAAGAGGATCAACATCATGGGAAATATGATCATCAGATGAGGAAACCAAAGGCAAGGTAGTAAAAGCTAGAGGGGACTCTCTTCCATGGAGACATAGTCATGAATACACCTGCAAATTAGGACGATCGAGACAATGAGAAGGACTCAAACTACATGGAGACACAAGTGGTTAATTGGATAAGGACAACAAGAAAGGATCTGGACGATTAGGCAGAGGAAAAGACTCATTCAGATCAGACGCACTTAGGGATTGGGTGTAGTAAGGTATAGACTCAAAGAAGGTAACATATGTAGAAACAAAGAAATGATGCAGAGTAGGACTATAACAACAATATCCCTTTTGAGTATATGAGGAGCCCAAAAAGACACATTTTATAGCATGAGGATCCAACTTATCCACCCTAAGAGTTAGTTGATGAAAAAAAGGACACACACCCGAATATATGAGGCAGTAGAGAAAACAGAGGTGAAATAGAAAAGAGAATGAAGTAGGGAATTTTACCACTAAGAACAGAGGACGACACCTTGTTGATAAGATAGAAAGCAATAAGCACATCATCACACCAAAACACTTTAGGTACATGCATTTGATAAAGTAAGGTGTGAGTCATTTCAAGGATATATCTATTTTTTCTCACAGCAACCCCATTTGTTGAGGAGTGTGGGCATAGGACGATTGATGAACAAAACCAAATTGAGTCATATATCTAGTGAATTGAGTACTTAAATACTCTTTAGCATTATCATTCCAAAGTTTTCAAAATGACAAACCAAATTAAGTCTTTATTTTAGAACAAAAGGCACAAAATATATGAAATAACTCAGAATGATCTTTTATTAAATATAGCCAAGTCATCCTTGAATAATCATCCACAAAGGTTACAAAGTACCAGAAACCCAACTAGGACACAACTCTACTAGGACCCCAAACATTAGAATGGGAAAGGGCTTACGACCTATTTATTGACTCGAGAAGCAAAATGGACACGATGATGCTTTCCCAACTAACAAGACTCACAATCAAGACTAGACGCAAAACTCAAATCAAGAACTAGATGTTTCAACTTTTCCAACGAAGGATGTAGGATGACCAAGGCAACAATGAATTTGGAAAGGTGTGGTAGTAGTAGTGTAGGTGGTAGAAGGGGATAGCGGCTCAAAGTGATAAAGTTCCCACCTTCACACCCTTCGCCAATTGTCATCCTTGTCTTGAAATCTTGAATAACCACAAAATCAGGGAAGAATGTTAATGAACAATTCATGGATTTGGTAATCTTGCTAACATACATAAGATTGAAAGGAAACATGGACATATACAAAACTGAAGGAAGAGAAATTGAAGAAGTGGGATTTACAATTCCTTTTAAAGTAGTGGTGGATCCATCAGCAAGAGTAACACAGGTAAGTTTTTAGGATATTGGAGAGAAGAGAAGAAAATAGGTAAACCTGTAATATAATTAGTGGCACCGGAGTCTATAACCCAAGGACTAGGACGAAGAGTACTAGGCATTTTATGGGATTACCTATTTTGGCAAGAGATGTAAGGGAAAGAGAAGCTTTTTGTGACACTTGATACTGCTGGAAGTTGGAATACTCTTCCTCTAACATAGATACAGTATGTTGCCCCCAACTTGGTCCCAAAGGTCTGGAGTTGGTGGTGGCTGCACTGGCAGCCCCCAAAAGTGTGGAATTGGTGGTGGCTGCATTGGCAACATGTGAAGGTTTACCTTGGAGATCCCAACACTGCTCAGTAGTATGATTACCCAATGAGCACACTTGCGTGGAGTGCCTCAACCTCATCCATCTATACCACCACAATCACTCAAACCACCTTGATAACTTCTGCGGTCGTTCAGTAGAGAAATAGAATCACTATGCGTGGCAAAGGCTGTCCTCTAAAAGCCAGCTGCAAGAGCAAGAGAATGTGTGCTGAAGGAAGCACGAAGAACACGAGAATAAACATCAGCAAATGATGGCAACTCTGCACTAAGTATCTGGGACCAGACTGCCTCAAACTCAAATTCCAAACCCACCAGAACCTGAAGAACTATATTTGCTCCCTCTGCTTTTGCATCTCACGAACATCAATAGTTATAGGTTGCACAATGTTAAGCTCCTTATGATATGTTTCACCTCTCCAAAGTAATCTGTAATGCTTCGATCTCCCTGTTGTAACTGAAAGTACTCCTGGGATAAATAATAGATACATGTAATGCTACTAGAGTATAGAAGCTTGGCATAATCCCAAATCTCCTTGCATGTATCTAAATGCATGCACATCTGTATAATTTGGGGCTCCATTGAATTCCAAAAAGGGGAAACATCCAAGGCATCTTCTTGAATCCACACTTCTTTTCTTTTCTCATCAAAAGGACCAAATTCGAGCAAGCATCCAGATTTTCTTAGTCCTAAATAAACTCGAACAGCCTTAGACCATTGAACACAATTCTTTCCATCCAACTTTTCAATTGCTATCTATGGTAGCGATGAAGGTAACATGTTTTTGGGATTCATAGACTCCATCCCAACACTCACAAACCAGCAGCCACACCACTCTAAAACAAGAAGAACAATCAAAACTAGCCAGGACAACACAAACAAGGTGAACCACCAAAATAACCACGGACAAGGTGAACCACCTACGAACTGATATGACACTGCCACAGCCTCTCAAATCAACTTATGAACACTGCCACTGCTCCGAAAGACTCACAAAAAACCTTTATGAACACCAAATAACAACTAACAGATTACCAAGAGTGCATGGTTGAAAAAGGTTGGATTTTTTAGCAAAATACACACCCAATAGCTTGATAATATGTTCTAGGGAAGGAATCAGAACATGCTGGAGGAAAAAACAGAAAAAAGGTGCCAGAATCACCCGCACATGCTAGCACATGGGGTCGGGACTGCCAGCAGTCGACCTGCGTGCAGGGACGGATGCATGGGGAGGTTTCCATTGATGGGATTTTGTAGGGTGATGGTTTAGACGGTTCTGTTTTTGGCTATTTTTGTGAAATAATGAAGGTTGTGGTGGTTCTGAGAAGGGCAGCAAAGGGAGGGTGTTTTCTGGCAGCGGCTGAGTGTGGGTTGGTGATAGGGTTTAGGTTCCATCATGCGCAGATACCATTTTGAGATTTTTTATTAAATAAATGTCCTAACTCAAAGATAGGTCTCTCCCTGTATTCATAATACAAATCAATACATTCTAATGACCATGATACTCTTACTAACTCTCACTAACTAACATAACACTAACAAACTTAATAATAATACTAAAAGACTAAAATAACCATTAACAAAACTGAAACAGGAAAAGGCATTGTAAACAATTACTCCTCATCCATATTGAACTTTTTTTCATTGCAAGGGAAAATTTATCAAGATGGAAGAAAAGAGAAGGAAGCTGGCACAAACAAGCCATCCACAAAGGAAAACATTCTCATCATCATCATAAAAAATAAAGAATAAATAAAAAAGAAAACTATGGCTTTATTACTACCTTGCTGTAGATGCTATATAAGCTTTTCAGGCGACTTGACAAAGTTACTTCCATTCCTGGAACGTAACTGCAAAACCACATCAAAAATGAGAAAAAAAAAAATTGAAATCAAATATGCATTGCACAAACCAGAATAATGATATCTGGTCAAATTGTAAGTAAAAAAGGGATGAAATAGTTAATAAAGACTCTTCCATCAATCCTTCACAATTGAATAATGGAACTAGAAGAAGCAATACATACGAAGTTGATATAAGCAACTCCCGCTCGAGTGCTTCTTCACAAACTACTAGTGATGCTAAAGCAATTCTAGCATCCCTCAAAACTTTTGGTTTTGCTTCATTCTTCATAACTTTTCCAAGACTACCAAGAAAATCAAGCCGTCTTCTCCGATCTAGTAACACATCAAAAGGCAGTACAGATTGCACTAAATCCTGCAAACAAAGAATAAAGAAATGAGCTCTCCCATATGATGTTAGGCAAAGAAAATGATATAAAAATACAACACGATAGGAATAAATATATTTGTTATATGTCAAATAATCTGCCTAAAAATATTTTTTTTTTAGCAAAAGAAGGTACTTAGAAAGAAAAAAAGGTACAATGTGTGGGGACAAGGAGTCCGCCATATAAAAACACCCAAAGGAAAAAAGAAAACAAGAAAACAGAAGATCCCAAAATAAAACTACACAAAATTAACCAAGATACCCCCTTTCAAACCCTTTCCATATTAATTTACCAAAGTCTTCAAATTCACTAATTCCCTTTAACCCTTCATTTTTCGACTTTTGCCACCATCCAAACACACTTCATCTCCACCAATATCACTCAGATTTAAATCCATTTTATCCAGAAGATTTTGAGATTCTAACTCATCCTTCAGAATCTCCCCCACTGGTGTAGGGAAAACTCCATCCCTGCATTGAAACTTATTCACCAATCCATCATTTAACAAGTAGAAACTCCCTCCAAACCTTCCAATGGGGTTGGATGGACATATGATAAATCCCCTATTTCATCGCAAGAATCAGAAACGTACCCATATTGTTCTCGAATCTCATCCAACAACAACCCTCCACCACAATCAAAATCACTAATATCACCACTTTCTAAATCTGAAAAATCCTCCCATTTCTTTAACAGCTTAACTTTCTAGTCCCATTACTAGATCCGACATTCTTCTTAGCATGAGATACTTTTGCAATACTCCTTAGTAACTTTGCCATTGACTTGCCAGAATTTTCTCTCTTATTTACAAACATCTTCTTCATTTCAGTACCCAAACAAGCCATTTTCCCATGACGAGCATAAACCTTATTACCTTCAAATTTATCAATACAAAGACGACAATCATCAGATTTCTAGCCCAACTCTGCTTCTTATTTTATTTTATTTTATTTTTTATCTTTTTCACACCACCTTCTAATATGTCTCCGAAACTGGACACAATTTTATCACCAAAATCTTGATTTGATTTGCTAGCATCCTAGGCTTCCTCCGACTCTTGGTCAGTTCGATTCATACTTCTAATAAGTGGAAGCTGAATAATATTTCTAACAACTAGAGGGTGAATAAAAATTCCATTACCAGAGGGCATAGCTTCCTCCTTCCCTGTACTCGTCTTCTAAGATGTAGGCATGGTTTTAAATCACAGTAACGGGTAGCATAACGTAATGGTAATGGGTGTAACAACAAGCGGGAGTAGCATATGTTACATAACGGGAAGTGGGTGTAACGGCCGTGAAATTTTTTTGAAGCATGCACAACCTTGTGCATATTAGCGTACTTGCATTTTCTTAAGCTTCTAGCCCTTCTTAGAAAGAGTTTTAGTGTATTTTGGATTCTTTAGTTCAAGTAACTAAGTTATTTGGTAAGGGCAACAAGTTTACATTTGTTTTAAACTAACATTGATAAAAAAATTACGTGTACGTGCATATTTATACTTCTCATTGTTCTTATCTGTGATAAATTCTTATGTGTTCTAAATTAATTAATAAAACAAAATACATTATACACTCCATTAATCTATTAGACACATAAGACATACGAATAATACAAATATAAAATAGCTAGAAAAGAAAGAAGGTTGAAGTTTAAAAATATATAACATAAATATCACATTACTAATATCATCAAAATAAAATATTTTCCTAACAAGTTAGTATTTTCAAATTGTTAATTAGTGCATCTCTTGTGAGTATTTAAAGAAATAGTAAATTTTGTATCATTGTAATCTTCATTATAATCTTTTCCCCCTCTCGCCACATGGTATCTTGAGAATGATTTATGAAAGAGAGGGAAAAAGTGAGAAGAAAAAGTAAAAAATAAAATAATTTTTTTGGTGTAACAGTCATGTAGCAGTTACGCAACGGCTGTAGCGGCCTTTACGTAATGGTCACGGTCAGTAACAGCAGCTACAGCCGGGATTTTTATTCCCACTGATTTCATGGTGTGTAATGGTATCAGTAACCCAAAAAACCGTAATGTAACGGCTTATGTAACGATTGCGGCCATTATTTAAAACCATGGATGTAGGAGCACATTTTGGGCCTGCCCATTATCCAAAACCAACATAGCAGTACTTGGGTCCCTAATTTCTGTATCAAGGGTCTAATTACCACCAAAACCCTTACGCCGGAAGCCCATCTGAGGGGAGCCTCCCTTTGGTCCAAACTGAAGCCCAAATCAACCTTTCCTAAACCTTGAGCCTATTCAAATAATTGGCACAAATTATTTAAAAAAGAAATATCTCCTTTTTCAATTACTTGAGCCAGATTCAAGATGAGAAGCATGCAGCCCAACCCAATTCTCTTCACAGCTTCCTTCTCTTCACGGTTTCCGCCTTCCAACACCCCCTGACCCCACGATCTGTGTCATGAAGAGTTATCTGCACATACACTCCCAGTATCCTCAAAAAAATCCTCAGCAATCTCGCAGAAAACACATGAAAATCCGTCATCCATTGCCTTTTTCACCCCCAGGAACAAAAACTGAAAACTTCTTCCCTTTCCACATTCTTCCATCTAATCGACATCCAGAGCTTTGTGATACCCATTTAAACAGATCGAAAACCCCTTTGCATGCAAAAGAAAACAGACATCCCATCAGCAAACCAAACCACAGCCTCTTTGGAAAACCTAACCCACCAGTTCCAAGAGACATTGTTCTTGACCACAAGAAAGGACGAGAGCTCCCCCACCCTGTCTAATTGCAGATCAAAAGATTTTCCTTTGGTCTGGATTGATCAATTCAACATCTGCTACTGCAAGAAATTCCATAACTTTGAATGCATGAGGGGGAGAAAGGAACATTTCATGAGAGAGAGAGAGAGAGAGAGAGAGAGAGAGAGGGAGTGAAACATAGTATTTCTGCCTAGAAAGGGTTCAAAAATTACTTGCAGCTCAGATGTCCACTTTATTATACCCATATTGTGAAATCTCAGATGTGCATGGCCTGAGAGGGTACATGAGAGAAAACAAGAGAAATGAAAGGCGGCAACCCCAAGAAAGGAGGGAGTGGAATGCACCACCGACCATGTTAAAATCACAATCTGGACCATAGGATTGCCTGATCTTATCCTCCTACATAAAATAAAAAACTTTTCAGATTGCATTAGGTTAATAATATCCTGCAAAAAATTATACTTGTAAATCGTGATGCTTTTTCTAAGTTGCTTGGCAAGGTTTTAAGTAGAGGCTGTGACCATCACTATTATCTAAAAGATTTTTGGGGTCCCAACACTGTTATACACCACTATAGCAGTGGGAATAAACCTCATGGCCAGAGTGGCTGCTACAGCCATTACAGGACTATAACAACAAATTTTTTTATACATTTTCTTCTCATTTTCTCTTATTTGCATTTCATAAATCTATCAAAATCAACTATGTGAAGAAGGGAAGGAGAATATTATAATGAGGTTGATAACAATAAAGACTTATTTATTTTTCATATTATTCACAAGAGATCATCAATTAACAATTTGATATGAACAGTGTTTCTTTGGAAAATATTATTTATTTTGATAATATTAGCATTTTGATATTTCTTTTCCATATTGTTCTTTAACTTTCTTTCCTTTTTTTTCTTGTTCAAGTTGTTAGCAACTTATTCTTTAATGATAAATTTTATGATTATAAAATTGTAATTTTACAGCTTAGATTATACAATATATCTTGTCCGTCTAAGTGCATTAGGTTTTTAGTACTTTTTTTTGTTTATATCAAAAGAAGATGAATTTATTAGAACAGAAAGACTATACAAAAAGGAGAATGAGAGATCCCATTCAACAAAAGGAAGGGAAAAAAAGCACAAATAAAAATAAATCAAGAAACAACAATCATAGTAACAAAGCAAGCCAATCCAATTGGAAATCAGAAAACCTCACTCCTTTAAAGCAACAAGCACTCCAAAGCGAGGCAAAATAATGAATCTTCTTCCATAACAAAGATAAATTCAGCTTTTCCCCGTAAGCATAAGGGCATTTCGTTCCAGCCATAAATCCCAGAACTGCAAAAATCGCACAAGTCCACAGAGCATGTGCATCATCTGTTTTAGCCAAAACCAGAAAATAAACAGACTAACAGGTCCTCCACTGACTCCTGACAAACCCAACTTTCTCCCAAAAGACCAAAAAGCTTATTCCATATATTCCAAGCAAAAAGTACAGTAGCAGATGAGGCGCTGTTTCAGAACTTTCAAGATACAGAGAGCAGACATCAAGATTCAGGAGAAAGTGCCTTTGAAGATCTCCTAGTCTGCAACAGATTGTTGGTGTAAACTCTAGTAAGAACAATCAAAGCAATTTCCTAATCATGTTTTTCCAATCTTCCCATTAGTCAACCTGCAAAAAAATTTTGAATTACAATCACCCTCTTTGCCCATTTAAATTTAGTCTTTTGCCATCCAACTCCTCACTTCCTTAAAAACAAATCCTCCTACTCATTTTTTAAGGAGACCCATTGAGCCTCCTCACTCGCCAAAAAACTAACACCTTCCCTTTTCTATCTAAAAAATCTAAGTCACCCAAAATGGCAGCCTTCTTGATTGTTATATCCCCAAAAATCTCCCTGCTCCAATTCTTCAGTGTCTCTTTAAGACACTTAAGCTTCCTGACAAACCTAAAGGTCTTAAACCCTTCCGAACCCCTCTCCAAATCCTTACTCCAAGAATCTCTAACAAAAGAAGAAAAAGAATCATGATCAAGCCATATATTCTCAAACTGAAAAGGGGAAAGACCGCACTTCACTTTACAAGGTTTCAAAAAGACAGGAAAAAGACAAAGCTAGACAAAAATAACTCATTCTCTCATTCACTACAAAACTAAAACTGTCTAACCAACTAGCAAAAGCCCTCTCCCCAGTCCCCACCCACAAACCAAGAGAAAAATGAACCAGAGTCTCTAATGAATCTGTCAAAATTCTGTATACCCGAAGAGAACCTCCCTCCCTCTTTTCTCTCCCTTGGAAAGTAACAACATTAAAATCACCATCTATGAAATCAAAAAACCGCATATAAATCTTCGAAGAAAGAGGACTGAAAAATGGGTCTCGGAGGACCATAAATATACGTGAGCCATTATTGGCCTCTTCCTTTTATATCTACCAAAACCAGAAGGGAGAAGAACTGATCAAGGCTATCAATTTTGGAAATAGACCAGGTATCCCAAAATACAAAAATGCTCCCAGACGTCACCTGAAAGAAATAAACTCCCAGTACTTACACTAACCCTCCTAAACACACTTCACCAACCCCCATCTACATTCTCTAATTCAGTTTCTTGAAGAAACACTAAATCAGGAGATTTTCTACGCAGCACTTCCCAAATCAAAACCTCTTCCTAATATTCCTTGAAAGCCTAGCACACCTAATGGAGCTTTATCTTCCCTCTTACCTTCCCCTATACAACCCCCCCGCCCCACCCAAAAAAATGAAAAAAAAAATTGAAGAGGCTTACTTTTTTGAGTGCGTTTTGAATTTTTTTCATCTTATAAGTTCTAGGACTAATCCCCACCTTCACCTCATGGCCTAAGGGACTCACTAGCTTTAAACCATATCCTCTTGGAGTTTTTGTGGGTCTCTTTTGTCCCTCTCACCCCAAAAAGGGCTAATGGCAATGACAACTCTGTCATTGGACTCCTCCCTATTGAATAAATGGGCAAACTCGAAGACCTAATTACAATGATAGGTCTCTCCCTCTATTTATAATATTTGTCAAAGTGAGTACCAATGACCATAATACCCCTACTAAGATTTACTTGTTAACATAACACTAACACATTAACAATGCTAAATGACTAAGAAAACCATCAACACTCACCATCATGCTGGAGCATATATATCATATGTGCCTAACTTGTTACAAATGAATTTAACATGAGCAGTGAGCACCCTCAAGGCTTTAGTAAATAAATCAGCAAGCTGCAAATCAAACTTCACATGAGTGATGTTAACGAGCTTTTGCACAAGTTTCTCTCAAACAAAGTGGCAATTAACTTCAATGTGTTTTGTTGGCCCATGGAAGACCCAGTTGGAGGCAATATGAATGGCAGCTTGATTATCAAAACATCAGCACCATAGACTGAGAATGAAAACCCAGTTCTTCCAACATGTTCCTCATCCAAACAAGTTCACATGTAGTGTGAGCCATGACCCTATACTCTGACTCAACACTTGACCTAGTTAACATAGTTTGTTCCTTACTCCTCCAAGAAACCAAGTTTCCACCAAAAAAGATACAGGACCTGGTTATGGATCTTTTGTTGGAAGGTGACCCGGCCCAATCTACATCAGTATATCCCTGAATGTAGTGTGACCTCGATCCTAATATAAGAGACCTCCCCCAGCTGCACCTTTGAGATGTCCCAAAAAGTGAATTACTGCATCCCAGTGACTTGTTCTCTAAGAATCAAGAAACTGACTTATAACACTTGTTGTGAAAAATATATTCGACTGAGTGACCATGAAATAATTTAGCCTTCCAACAAGTCGTCGATATCGTCCTAGGTTAGGCAACAATCCCATATCTGGCACTAGCTTACTGTTAGAATCCATAGGTGTATCAACAAGCCTGAATCCCAACAATCCATTCTCATTTAAAAGATCAAGAACATGCTTCCTTTGTAACATGACAGTTTTTATATGAGATCTCAATACTTCTATACCCAAGAAGTACATCAATGGTCCCAGATCATCTATGTGAAACTTATTCTGTAGGAAATGCTTTAGGCTCTGGATACCTTGATCATCATCAACGGTAATCACAATATCAACCACATACACAATAAGAAGAATCCTTCCAGATGGAGTGTGACGATAATATTGGCAATTGCACATAGTTGAAGACTTGAAGCCTAAAATCAAGAACTACAACACTAAAGCGACCAAACCATGCTTTGGGAGACTATTTTAAACCATATAGTGACTTCTTAAGCCAACACACTAAGCTTGACTCCTCTTTAGCAATAAACTCAGGTGGCTGTTCCATATAGACCTCCTCTTTAAAGCATTCTTCACGTCTAATTGGTGTAGAGGCCAATAACAAGTGGTGGATAAGGAGATGAACAAACGTTATGAGGCAAGTTTGGCCACAAGGGAAATTGTGTTTGAATAGTCCAAGTCATGCTCCTGAGTATATCCCTTAACAACAAGGCGGGCCTTCAATCGAGCCATGAAACCATTTGATTGACCTTCACAGTGTACACCTAACAACAACCAACCACAGACTTATCATAAGGAAGGTGCACCAATTCATAAGTATCATTATCTTGTAGAGCATGCATCTCTTCTATCATTGCATTCCTCCACCTATAATGGGGCAAGGCTTCAAAAATAGACTTTGAAAGAGAAATAGAGGACAGGGTACTTACAAAACACTAGTATTGAGGGTGATAAAAGATCATAAGAAAAAAATTAGAGATTGGATATTGGGTACAAGTGTGTTTACCTTTTTGAACAGTAATAAGAGGATCAACCACTTATGGAAGGGGATCATCCGACAAGGGAACTAGAGGCATAGAAGTGGAAGCTAGAGGACCCCCTCCTCCCTTGAATATCGTGTGTACACTTACAAATTGGGACAATCCAAAAGACTAGAACTCAAACTAGATGAAGATGTTGGAAATGGATGAAAGAAATGAGTTAAGAATAGCAACGCTAGGCAAAGGAAGAGACTTATCAAGGTCAACAGAACTCAAGGAATCAGAAGAGTATGGTATAGACACAAAAAGGTGACATCAGTATAGACAAAGAATCGATGTATAGTGGGGCTATAACATCAATATCTTTTTTGAATATAGGAATACCCAGAAAAATACATTTGATAGCACGAAGATCCAATTTATCCCTTCCTAGATTTAACTGATGGACAAAGGACACAACCAAATATATGACGAAGAAGGGAGAGCAAAGGAGCCTTAGGGAAGATAATTGAACATGTGATTTTACCACCAAGGACAGAAGATGGCATTTTGTTGATGAGAGAGCAAGCGGTGAGCACAACATCACTCCAAAAATTTTTGGGGACATTCATTTGTTACAATAGGGTTCAAGTGACTTCAAGTATATGTCTATTTTTTCGCACCACAACTCCATTTTTTTGTGGTGTGTGGGCACAAGATGATTGATGGATCATGCCAAAGTTAGTCATTTAGGTAGTGAATTGACTACTAAAGTACTCTTTCACATTATCATGACAAAGTATCCGAACTAGCATATCAAACGGAGCCCTTAATTGAGATAGAAGACAAAAAAATATTAAACAACTCAGAAAGATCTTTCAATAAATACAACCAAATAATTCTAGAGTAGTCAACAACAAATGTAACAAAGTATCGAAACCCCAACTTTGACATAACACAACTAGGACCCCAAACATCGGAATGGACTAACATAAAAGGGCTAATGACTCTTTTATTGACTTAGGATGCAAAGGAAACATGATGATGATTTCCTAATTGACAATATTCACAATCAAGGTTAGAAACGGAACTAAAGTAGGAAACTAGCTATTTTAACTTGTCTAATGATGGATGACCAATGCGACAATGGATTTGATGTGGTATGGCAGCAGCACGACAGGCAACAAGAGAAGAGAGTGACTTAAAGTAGTAAGTCCACCAATATCACATCTTGTGCCAATCTTCTTCCTCATCTTCAGATCCCGAATAAAGAAAAAGAATCAGGAAAGGAAGGTTACAAAGCAATTTAGTGACTTAGTAATTTACTATCAGACATAAGATTAAAGGGGAATTTAGGAATGTAGAGAAACAAAGAAAGAGAGATGTTGGCAGTAGGATTTACTGTTCCTATTCCCTTAGCAACAGCAGTCGGATCCATTAGCAAGGGTAACTTGAGGTAGATTTGGAGAATCCTGGAGAGTAGAAAAGAGGAAGTTAGTGACACCTATCATATGGTTAGTAGCAGCAAAGACAATAACCCAGGGACTAGAGGGAGAGATATCGGATGACATACAGACGGTATGGTTACTTTTTTGGGATGTCTAATACCGTAGGAACCTTGAACACTCCTTTGAGATAGCTACAGTACATTGTTCACTCAAACAAGTAACTGATGAGTGAGACACTTTTGGGATTTGGGAACTCCAACCCAACACACATACAAACTTGATAGAGAATCAGATAAAAAATACACAGAAGACAACATGTTTTCAAATTCACCAACTCAATCCCAACATACAAACCTTCGACAACTGATGCAAACCACAAGACCACAATGTACGGATCAAAACCACAGCAAATACCACTGTTTCAGGCCCAATAAACTCAATGAACCTTGACAAACAGCTCCGAGAAGCATCAGACAACCATTCCTCGGATGTTGCACACAAGCAACTAAAAAAGGTGAGATCTTCGGACAAAAACATCACAAAAAACTTCAATAATATATTTATAGAGGAATTCGAGCAATGCTGGATGAATTCAGGCCAGAAACATGCCTGAAATTATCTTCATGCACTGGCACATGGAGTAAGCCCTGGCAGCCTTTGACCGGAGCATAAGGGCATGTGGGGGACTGTCGGGAGATGGGATTCAGTGGGGGGCAGATTGGCAGTGTCTGTGGGTGACTATGATGTTTTTGCAATATCTATAGTGGATTTTGTGTTCCTGAACTGGCAATGTTGCCCAGGAATTTTCTGGCTACTGCTCTGGCTTCCGGCAGCTGCTGGCTGTTTTTTTAGGGCTATAGTGTTGCTGTAAATTCTTCTATGATGGTAGACATGCCGTGGATTTAAGGTTTTAGGCTCTGGTTTTAATGGTGGCTGTGACAGTTATGATTTAGGTCTCAGAATAATTCTCCGTTACCATGTTGAATAATTGGGTAAAATCAAAGACGTAATCACAATGATAGGTCTCTCCCTTTATTATACTATACGTCAAAGTACATCCCAATGACCATAATACCCTTACTAATTCTCACTTGTTAGCATAACAATAACACACTAACAATGCTAAATGACTGAGATAACCATCAACACTCCTACGGCATACAACATCATATGTAAAATAAGAATGACTGGGAATGGAAGAATACTTTTAGAGAAGTTTACTGACCCTCCAATGCAAGTTCTTTTCACATCATCCCCCATCCTCTCAGCTGGAATGGAATCTCCTACGATGTCAATGTAATTATGCTCAAGAACAGGGACGTGGCGCCCTTGTCAATCAGATATTTTCCTGGTTCTTAATGTTCCAATGGTAAACAACCTATGCTTCTTTAGATAACTTTGGACTGCCTACCCCATCTTCTTGCTGTTCAAACCATGGAACATTTCCAAGCCAATTTGAACATTCGACTCATCCACAAAAATAAGAAGATGGGATTACAGACAAGTCTTCCTTCCTAGATATTTCATTTCTCTGCCATCTGATCTAACAAGCCCTTTTCAGATTCACACACACTTTCCATTTCATCATCTGAATCAGAACAAAAACTTCCATCTGAACTGGACACATCCAAGGAATGTGATCCACCTCTTATGGCAGACAACAAAGAACAAGTGCTCGTTGAACAGGAACAATAGACTAACGATTTATCGTTAAATCTGCTTCAGTTGATTGTTGAGAAGTGATACCTGAGCTCCCAGACGATGAAATTCAGCACCATTTCTCTTTTCTACAGAGTTAACAACATCTCCTTCTTTACATTGATGGCCTTCACTACTTAAATTAACCCACAGTTGACTTGGCATGACCCATATTAATTACCTTATCCGGATGATTTCTGGTGAGCCTCTCCTAATAAATCTGCCGAATTAGGCTTAACCTGTCCCAACTCCCTCAACTTTTCCAAGAGAAAGCCAGCAAATTCATTGAGCTTACCTAGCCCTTTCTTCTCAACCCATCTAAATACTGCCCCGTCTCCTGTCAGGCCCATTGCACTGGGGCCCAACTATTTTAACCCCATTATTATTTAAATTTAAATTTGAAAACCACTCCTTCCAAATCGCAAAGAAGAAGGTGCTAAAATCTATAGGATCCCTGCCTGTTCTGGACAGATTTTCCTGGTGATGTTCGAATCCTTCATTGGAGGGAATTCTAAGAGCATAGGTGTACGCGATCCCTGGTTGAGAGCCTCTAAAAGACACTTATTTTAACTCCCAGAACCTCGCTTCGCCGAACATTTTCTGAACTAAAGTCACCACACCTCCACCCTAACTCACCAATCATCAGCATCTTATTCCCATTCCCGATTTCGACAGTAGCTATATCCTTCGAAGACTGAATGAATGATTTCCAACCCAATGCTTCCTCTCAGGAATACAAATGGATTGAGGCCAACATTGATCTTTAAATTTCTCTAAACAGAAAAAATGCCCCCTTCCATTTCACAAGAGTTTCAGACTGAGGGGCCTCCCCGGGACCCCAGCTCTTCTAAAGATTTGGCCTCCAAAAGAGTTAGCATGCGCTAATCCAAGATCAGATATACCCATCTTCCCTAAAACCCACTGGAACACATCTACTTTCAACAATAAAATCAGCATGAACCTTCTTGCGAATTCTGATATGAAAATGGACACATATCCAAAATATATGTGTTAATCACCTTCCAATCAGCTTTAAAAGTGTGATGAACCCTCATAAAGAGATTTCATATCACTTCTCCCCCGAAATTGGAAAAAATCGTACGAAATTTCCCTTTAAAACTACAGCAATGAAGGTAAACTTCCTGCCCCCGGAAGTGCATTTCTCAACTAGGAGACTAGTTGACGAGGATTACACTCCTTTCTGTGTGATCTTAGATGTTTAGAATAAGGCTCTCTCACTGGAGCAGATTTCTTACGGGTGGAGGGAGAGAGAGAAACCATCCCTGTTAGTTTTTTATTATTTTAACTAATAAAATAATGAAACTTATCTTAATGAAGGGTAGTCCGTCCCCAATTCCAAACCCCTTACTACCAACCCCCTATACATCCCAATGTTTGAACTAAGACTTCCAACATGGAAGTCCTGGCCAAACCAGTGGATTTTCCCCCTATATTGATTATTACTGATACCTGAGGATGTAATGAAGCATTCTTGAGACACGGTAGACAAATCTATCCTTTCCTAGATTCAGAAAGATCAATAGCTACCATGCACTTTACCAGGAGAAACATTTAAAAAAAAATAAAACAAACACAAACACCTAAAGCACAAACTTAAAAATAAAAACTAATTATGCTTAATGGTATGATGGACATAGGCAGTGTACATCAGGGTATCAACATAGATACTTAAGATAAATAATTATTACAGGCAGCCTCTAGAGGCCTTTTTTCTAAACTATAGAGAATGTAAAAAAAAAATAAGAGTTGTTTCTTTCAGTAACAATGAAGATTTCTTAAGTTCCTTTGCAACATGGGGCTTCAAGTGAAAGTCAGAGTCTTACTAAGAAGAAGACAAAACATGATAAAATAACATACACATAAAATTTTCATAGGGACAAGAGTTGTAGCAGCCATGCTATCATTCCTGTTATAGTAGCATTAGTCTTATCTGAAAGACATTCCACTGGGGCAACGGACAGCAAAAAGTCTTGACCAAAACCTTTATACTATTGTAAATTTTCAAGAAATATAGAAGGATTTCTGGAACACAAAAGAAAAAAATTCAATTATTTACCTTCAGCCACAGATGTCCTCGTCAATTTCCATTGGGAACCTTCATTGTAGTATTGTGTTTCCTTTGTTCAAGGGTTCCGGCAGCAAAGCTGGCACCTTTGCAAAATATTATCGCTGGTTGTTCCCTGCCCCTTTTGCTTATGGACCTTCCAACACTAGGTACGTTTAGATTCAGCTCCCGCATTGATCATAATAATCATGTGTTAGGCTGTCAAAAACATGTTAAATAGAAATTAGTAATACGATATTCCATATACTGGATTATCAATAATTGCCTTTCCTTTTCTTTATGCGTACAAAACGACATTGTCTTTTCTTACTAATCCTAAAACTTAATGTGTATTAGGTCACTTCATGTAGCCTCACCGGGGAAAGGGTGTTTGCCCTCATTTTATGATTGCACAATCCTAAGCTGTTTGATTTTTAGGCCTTTCAGTATTTTTTCCCAACTCATTTTGACTGTGGTTTATTTTGTCACTTGTATTCCACTCTTATATTGATTACCGCCTTTCACAATTTTAGACAGTTTTTGCATCTTCACTCATTTGTAATAAACATAACAGTTCCCCAGCGCACCTTTCACCCCTTGGCACCAGCCCCCTTCCTCCCC